>NW_027477033.1:0-105614 GCF_051020955.1 Megalopta genalis | reverse complement strand
CAATCAATGCGATGTAGAAGGTTTAGCTTCAAATCCACGCGGAACAAACGATTGAGCTTCAAACACTTCGGAAATAGGTGATATAGCTTCAGCTGCATGTGACACAAACGAGTTAGCTTCAAGTCCATGCGAAACACATGATTCAGCTGCAAATCAATGCGATGTAGAAGGTTTAGCTTCAAATCCATGCCAAACACATGATTTAGCTTCAAATCAATGCGATGTAGAAGGTTTAGCTTCAAATCCGTGCGATACACAAGATTTAGCTTCAAATACTTGCGATATAAGTGACATAGTTTCAAATGGAGGCGATACGAACGAGTTAGCTTCAAATCCATGCGAAACACATGATTCAGCTGCAAATCAATGCGATGAAGAAGGTTTAGCTTCAAATCCATGCGAAACAAATGATATAGCTTCAAACACTTGGGGTGTAAGTGATATAGCTTCAAATGAAGACTAATCAAACGAGTTAGCTTCAAAATCCACGCGATACACATGATTTAGGTTCAAATACTAGCGATATAAGTAATGTAGATTCAACTGCAGGCGAAACGAACGAGTTAGCTTCAAATCCATGCAAAACAGATGATTTAGCTGCAAATCTATGCGATGTAGAAGGTTTAGCTTCAAATCCGTGCGAAACACATGATTCAGCTGCAAATCAATGCGATGTAGAAGGTTTAGATTCAAATCATGCGAAACACATGATTCAGCTGCAAATCAATGTGATGTAGAAGTTTTAGCTTCAAATCCATGCGGAACACATTATTTAGCTGCAAATCAGTGCGAAGTAGAAGGCTCGTGTTCAAATCAATGCGATTCAAATGGTTCATCTTCAAATACTTGTGAAAGACATGATTTAGCTTCAACTGCATGCGAAACACATGATTTAGCTTCAAATCAATGCGATGTAGCAGGTTTAGCTTCAAATCCATGCAAAACACGTGATTTAACTTCCAATTAATGCGAAGTAGAAGGCTTAGCTTCAAATCCATGCGAATCAAATGGTTTAGCTTCAAATACTTATGATATACGTTATTTAGATTGAACTGCATGCGCAACGAACGAGTTAGCTTCAAATCCATGCGAAACACATGATTTAGCTGCAAATCAATGCGATGAAGAAGGTTACGTTCAAATCCATGCGAAACAAATGATATAGCTTCAAACACTTGGGGTGTAAGTGATATAGCTTCAAATGAAGACTCATCAAAGGAGTTAGCTTCAAAATCCTCGCGATACACATGATTTAGCTTCAAATACTAGCGATATAAGTAATGTAGATTCAACTGCAGGCGAAACGAACGAGTTAGCTTCAAATCCATGCGAAACACATGATTTAGCTGCAAATCATTACGATGTAGAAGGTTTAGATTCAAAACAATAAGAGGTAGAAGGTTTAGCTTCAAATCAATAGAATGTAGAAGGTTTAGCTTCAAATCAAGGCGATGTTAAGGTTTAGCTTCAAATCCATACGAAACACAAGATTTAGCTTCAAATCAATTCGAAGGACAAGGCTTAGATTCAAATCCATGCGAAACAAATGATTTAGCTTCAAATCAATGCGATGTAGAAGGTTTAGCATCAAATCCATGTGATACACAAGATTTAGCTTCAAATCAATGCGATGTATTAGGCTTAGCTTCAAATCCATGCGATATAAGTGATATAGCTTCAAAAGCAGGAGGAACAAACGAGGTAGCTTCAATTCCATGCGAAACAAATGATTTAGCTTCAAATCAATGCGAAGTAGAAGGCGTAGCTTCAAATCCATGCGAAACAAATGGTTTAGCTACAAATACTTGTGATATACATTACTTAGCTACAACTGCATGCGAAACTGACGTTTAGCTTCAAATCCATGCGAAACACACGATATGGCTTCAAATCAATGCGATGTAGTAGGTTCAGCTTCAAATCCATGCGGGACATATGATTTAGCTGCAAATACTTGCGATATAAGTGATATAGTTTCAAATGGAGGCGAAACGAACGAGTTAGCTTCAAATCCATGCAAAACACATGATTTAGCTGCAAATCAATGTAATGTAGAAGGTTTAGCTTCAAATCCATGCGTTACACAAGATTTAGCTTCAAATACTTGCGATATAAGTGATCTAGCTTCAAATACAGGCGAAATGAACGAGTTAGCTTCAAATCCATGCGAAACACATGATTCAGCTGCAAATCAATGCGATGCAGAAGGTTTAGCTTGAAATTCATGCCAAACACATGATTTAGCTTCAAATCCATGGGATGTACAAGGTTTAGCTTCAAATCCATGCGAATCAAATGGTTTAGCTTCAAATACTTGCGATATAAGTGATGTAGGATCAACTGCAGGCGAAACGAACGAGTTAGCTTCAAATCCATTCAAAACTCATGATTTAGCAGCAAATCAATGCGATGTAGTAGGCTCAGCTTCAAATCCATGCGAAACAAATGATTTAGCTTCAAATCAATGCGATGTAGAAGGTTCAGCTTCAAATCGATGCGAAACACATGATTCAGCTGCAAATCAATGCGATGTAGAAGGTTTAGCTTCAAATCATGCGAAACACATGATTTAGCTTCAAATACTTGCGATATAAGTGATCTAGCTTCAAATACAAGCGAATCGAACGAGTTAGCTTCAAATCCATGCGAAACACATGATTCAGCTGCAAATCAATGCGATGTAGAAGGTTCAGCTTCAAAGCCATGCGAAACACATGATTCAGCTGCAAATCAATGTGATGTAGATGGTTTGCTTCAAATCATGCGAAACACATGATGTAGCTTCAAATACTTGCGATATAAGTGATCTAGCTTCAAATACAGGCGAATCGAACGAGTTAGCTTCAAATCCATGCGAAACACATGATTCAGCTGCAAATCAATGCGATGTAGATGGTTTGCTTCAAATCCATGCGATACACAAGATTTAGCTTCAAATCAATGTGATGTAGTAGGTTCAGCTTCAAATCCATGCGATATAAGTGATATAGCTTCCAAAGCAGGAGGAACAAACGAGGTAGCTTCAATTCCATGCGAAACAAATGATTTAGCTTCAAATCAATGCGTAGTAGAAGGCGTAGCTTCAAATCCATGTGAAACAAATGGTTTATCTTCAAATCAATGCGAAGTAGAAGGTTTAGCTTCAAATCCGTGCGATACACAAGATTTAGCTTCAAATCAATGCGATGTAGTATGTTCAGCTTCAAATCAATGCGGCATATATGATTTAGCTTCAAATACTTGCGATATAAGTGATATAGTTTCAAATGGAGGCGAAACGAACGAGTTAGCTTCAAATCCATGCGAGACACATGATTTAGCTTCAAATCAATGCGATGTAGAAGGCGTTGCTTCAAATCCAAGCGAAACACATGACTCAGCTGCAAATCAATGCGATGCAGAAGGTTTAGCTTGAAATCCATGCCAAACACATGATTTAGCTTCAAATCCATGGGATGTAGAAGGTTTAGCTTCAAATCCATGCGAAACACATTATTTAGCTGCAAATCAGTGCGAAGTAGAAGGCTCAGGTTCAAATCTATGCGATTCAAATGGTTCATCTTCAAATACTTGTGAAAGACATGATTTAGCTTCAACTGCATGCGAAACGCATGATTTAGCTTCAAATCAATGCGATGAAGAAGGTTTAGCTTCAAATCCATGCGAAACAAATGATATAGCTTCAAACACTTGGGGTGTAAGTGATATAGCTTCAAATCAAGACTAATCAAACGAGTTAGCTTCAAAATCCTCGCGATACACATGATTTAGCTTCAAATACTAGCGATATAAGTAATGTAGATTCAACTGCAGGCGAAACGAACGAGTTAGCTTCAAATCTATGCGAAACGCATGATTTAGCTGCAAATCATTGCGATGTAGTAGGTTTAGCTTCAAAACAATAAGAGGTAGAAGGTTTAGCTTCAAATCAATAGAATGTAGAAGGTTCAGCTTCAAATCAAGGCGATGTTAATGTTTAGCTTCAAATCCATACGAAACCATTTATTTAGCTTCAAATCAATTCGAAGGACAATGGTTTAGATTCAAATCCATGCGAAACAAATGATTTAGCTTCAAATCAATGCGATGTAGAAGGTTTAGCATCAAATCCATGCGATACACAAGATTTAGCTTCAAATCAATGCGATGTAGTAGGTTCAGCTTCAAATCCATGCGGCACATATGATTTAGCTTCAAATACTTGCGATATAAGTGACATAGTTTCAAATGGAGGCGAACCGAACGAGTTAGCTTCAAATCCATGCGAGACACATGACTTAGCTTCAAATCAATGCGATGTAGAAGGTTTAGCTTCAAATCCACGCGAAACATATGATTTAGCTTCAAACACTTGGGGTATAAGTGATATAGCTTCAAATGCAGACTAATCAAACGAGTTAGATTCAAAATCCACGCGATACACATGATTTAGCTTCAAATACTTGCGATATAAGTGATGTAGAATCAACTGCAGGCGAAACGGACGAGTTAGCTTCAAATCCATTCAAAACTCATGATTTAGCAGCAAATCAATGCGATGTAGTAGGCTCAGCTTCAAATCCATGCGATATAAGTGATATAGCTTCCAAAGCAGGAGGAACAAACGAGGTAGCTTCAATTCCATGCGAAACAAATGATTTAGCTTCAAATCAATGCGTAGTAGAAGGCGTAGCTTCAAATCCATGTGAAACAAATGGTTTATCTTCAAATCAATGCGAAGTAGAAGGTTTAGCTTCAAATCCATGCGATACACAAGATTTAGCTTCAAATCAATGCGATGTAGTATGTTCAGCTTCAAATCAATGCGGCATATATGATTTAGCTTCAAATACTTGCGATATAAGTGATATAGCTTCAAATGGAGGCGAAACGAACGAGTTAGCTTCAAATCCATGCGAAACACACGATTTAGCTTCAAATCAATTCGAAGGACAAGGCTTAGATTCAAATCCATGCGAAACAAATGATTTAGCTTCAAATCAATGCGATGTAGAAGGCGTTGCTTCAAATCCATGCGAAACAAATGGTTTAGCTACAAATACTTGTGATATACATTATTCAGCTACAACTGAACGCGAAACAAACGAGTTAGCTTCAAATCCATGCGAAACACACGATTTAGCTTCAAATCAATGCGATGTAGAAGGTTTAGCTTCAAATCCAAACGAAACACATGATTTAGCTTCAAACACTTGGGGTATAAGTGATATAGCTTCAAATGCAGACTAATCAAACGAGTTAGCTTCAAAATCCAAGTGATACACATGATTAAGCTTCAAATACTTGCGATATAAGTGATGTAGAATCAACTGCAGGCGAAACGAACGAGTTAGCTTCAAATCCATTCAAAACTCATGATTTAGCAGCAAATCAATGTGATGTAGAGGGTTTAGTTTCAAATCCATGCGATACACAAGATTTAGCTTCAAATCAATGCGATGTAGTAGGCTCAGCTTCAAATCCATGCGATATAAGTGATATAGCTTCAAAAGCAGGAGGAACAAACGAGGTAGCTTCAATTCCATGCGAAACAAATGATTTAGCTTCAAATCAATGCGATGTAGAAGGTTTAGCTTCAAATAAGTGCGATACACAAAATTTAGCTGCAAATCAATGCGATGAAGAAGGTTTAGCTTCAAATCAATGCGAAACAAATGATATAGCTTCAAACACTTGGGGTGTAAGTGATATAGCTTCAAATGAAGACTAATCAAACGAGTTAGCTTCAAAATCCACGCGATACACATGATTTAGCTTCAAATACTAGCGATATAAGTATTGTAGATTCAACTGCAGGCGAAACGAAAGAGTTAGCTTCAAATCCATGCGAAACACATGATTTAGCTGCAAATCATTGCCATGTAGAAGGTTTAGCTTCAAAACAATAAGAGGTAGAAGGTTTAGCTTCAAATCAATAGAATGTAGAAGGTTTAGCTTCAAATCAATGCGATGTTAAGGTTTAGCTTCAAATCCATACGAAACACATGATTTAGCTTCAAATCAATTCGAAGGACAAGGCTTAGATTCAAATCCATGCGAAACAAATGGTTTAGCTACAAATACTTGTGATATACATTACTTAGCTACAACTGCATGCGAAACTAACGGGTTAGCTTCAAATCCATGCGAAACACAAAATTTAGCTTCAAATCAATGCGATGTAGTAGGTTCAGCTTCAAATCCATGCGGCACATATGATAAAGCTTCAAATACTTGCGATATAAGTGATATAGTTTCAAAAGCAGGAGGAACAAACGAGGTAGCTTCAATTCCATGCGAAACACATGATTTAGCTGCAAATCATTGCCATGTAGAAGGTTTAGCTTCAAAACAATAAGAGGTAGAAGGTTTAGCTTCAAATCAATAGAATGTAGAAGGTTTAGCTTCAAATCAATGCGATGTTAAGGTTTAGCTTCAAATCCATACGAAACACATGATTTAGCTTCAAATCAATTCGAAGGACAAGGCTGAGATTCAAATCCATGCGAAACAAATGATTTAGCTTCAAATCAATGCGAAGTAGAAGGCTTAGCTTCAAATTCATGCGAAACAAATGGTTTAGCTACAAATACTTGTGATATACATTATTTAGCTACAACTGCATGCGAAACAAACGAGTTGCCATCAAATCCATACGAAACACATGATTAAGCTTCAAATCAATGCGATGTAGATGGTTTGCTTCAAATCCATGCGATACACAAGATTTAGCTTCAAATCAATGTGATGTAGTAGGTTCAGCTTCAAATCCATGCGATATAAGTGATATAGCTTCAAAAGCAGGAGGAACAAACGAGGTAGCTTCAATTCCTTGCGAAACAAATGATTTAGCTTCAAATCAATCCGAAGTAGAAGGCGTAGCTTCAAATCCATGCGAAACAAATGGTTTAGCTACAAATAATTGTGATATACGTTATTTAGATTGAACTGCATGCGCAACGAACGAGTTTGCTTCAAATCCATGCGAAACACATGATTTAGCTGCAAATCAATGCGATGAAGAAGGTTTAGCTTCAAATCCATGCGAAACAAATGATATAGCTTCAAACACTTGGGGTGTAAGTGATATAGCTTCAAATGAAGACTAATCAAACGAGTTAGCTTCAAAATCCACGCGATACACATGATTTAGCTTCAAATACTTGCGATATAAGTGATGTAGAATCATCTGCAGGCGAAACGAACGAGTTAGCATCGAATCCATTCAAAACTCATGATTTAGCAGGAAATCAATGCGATGTAGTAGGCTCAGCTTCAAATCCATGCGAAACACATGATTCAGCTGCAAATCAATGCGATGAAGAAGGTTTAGCTTCAAATCCATGCGAAACAAATGATATAGCTTCAAACACTTGGGGTGTAAGTGATATAGCTTCAAATGAAGACTAATCAAAGGAGTTAACATCAAAATCCTCGCGATACACATGATTTAGCTTCAAATACTAGCGATATAAGTAATGTAGATTCAACTGCAGGCGAAACGAACGAGTTAGCTTCAAATCCATGCGAAACACATGATTTAGCTGCAAATCATTGCGATGTAGAAGGTTTAGCTTCAAAACAATAAGAGGTAGAAGGTTTAGCTTCAAATCAATAGAATGTAGAAGGTTTAGCTTCAAATCAATGCGAATCAAATGGTTTAGCTTCAAATACTTGTGAAAGTCATGATTTAGCTTCAACTGCATGCGAAACACATGATTTAGCTTCAAATCAATGCGATGTAGAATGTTTAGCTTCAAATCCATGCAAAACACGTGATTTAACTTCCAATTAATGCGAAGTAGAAGGCTTAGCTTCAAATCCATGCGAATCAAATGGTTTAGCTTCAAATACTTGTTTTATACGTTATTTAGATTGAACTGCATGCGCAACGAACGAGTTAGCTTCAAATCCATGCGAAACACATGATTTAGCTGCAAATCAATGCGATGAAGAAGGTTTAGCTTCAAATCCATGCGAAACAAATGATATAGCTTCAAACACTTGGGATGTAAGTGATATAGCTTCAAATGAAGACTAATCAAACGAGTTAGCTTCAAAATCCACGCGATACACATGATTTAGCTTCAAATACTTACGATATATGTGATGTAGAATCAACTGCAGGCGAAACGAACGAGTTAGCTTCGAATCCATTCAAAACTCATGATTTAGCAGGAAATCAATGCGATGTAGTAGGCTCAGCTTCAAATCCATGCGATATAAGTGATATAGCTTCAAAAGCAGGAGGAACAAACGAGGTAGCTTCTATTCCATGCGAAACAAATGATTTAGCTTCAAATCAATGCGTAGTAGAAGGTTTAGCTTCAAATCCATGCGGTACACTAGATTTAGCTTCAAATCAATGCGATGTAGAAGGTTCTGCTTCAAATCCATACGACACATATGATTTAGCTTCAAATACTTGCGATATAAGTGATATAGCTTCAAAAGCTGGAGGAACAAACGAGGTAGCTTCAATTCCATGCGAAACAAATGATTTAGCTTCAAATCAATGCGAAGTAGAAGGCTTAGCTTCAAATTCATGCGAAACAAATGGTTTAGCTACAAATACTTGTGATATACATTATTTAGCTACAACTGCGTGCGAAACAAACGAGTTGCCATCAAATCCATACGAAACACATGATTAAGCTTCAAATCAATGCGATGTAGATGGTTTGCTTCAAATCCATGCGATACACAAGATTTAGCTTCAAATCAATGTGATGTAGTAGGTTCAGCTTCAAATCCATGCGATATAAGTGATATAGCTTCAAAAGCAGGAGGAACAAACGAGGTAGCTTCAATTCCTTGCGAAACAAATGATTTAGCTTCAAATCAATGCGAAGTAGAAGGCGTAGCTTCGAATCCATGCGAAACAAATGGTTTAGCTACAAATAATTGTGATATACATTGCTTAGCTTCAAATCCATGCGAAACACACGATTTATCTTCAAATCAACGCGATGTAGAAGGATTAGCTTCAAAATCCATGCGATACACAAGATTTAGCTTTAAATCAATGCGATGTAGTAGGTTCAGCTTCAAATCCATGCGAAACACATGATTCAGCTGCAAATCAATGCGATGAAGAAGATTTAGCTACAAATCCATGCGAAACACATTATTTAGCTGCAAATCAGTGCGAAGTAGAAGGCTCGGGTTCAAATCAATGCGATTCAAATGGTTCATCTTCAAATACTTGTGAAAGACATGATTTAGATTCAACTGCATGCGAAACACATGATTTAGCTTCAAATCAATGCGATGTAGAAGGTTTAGCTTCAAATCCATGCAAAACACGTGATTTAACTTCCAATTAATGCGAAGTAGAAGGCTTAGCTTCAAATCCATGCGAATCAAATGGTTTAGCTTCAAATACTTGTGATATACATTACTTAGCTACAACTGCATGCGAAACTAACGAGTTAGCTTCAAATCCATGCGAAACACACGATTTTTCTTCAAATCAATGCGATGTAGAAGGTTTAGCTTCAAATCCATGCGATACACAAGATTTAGCTTCAAATCAATGCGATGTAGAAGATTTAGCTTCAAATCCAAGCGAAAAATATAATGTAGCTTCAAATCAATGCGATGTAGAAGATTTGGCTTCAAATCCATGCGATGTAGAAGGTTTAGCTTCAAATCCATGCGAAACACATGATTTAGCTTCAAATCAACTCGAAGTACAAGGCTTACATTCAAATCCATGCGAAACAAATGGTTTAGCTACAAATACTTGTGATATACGTAATTTAGATTTAACTGCATGCGCAACGAACGAGTTAGATTCAAATCCATGCGAAACACATAATTTAGCTTCAAATCAATGCGATGTAGAAGGTTTAGCTTCAAATCCATGCGAAACAATTGATTTAGCTTAAGATGCTTGCGATATAAGTGATATAGCTTCAAATGCAGACGAAACAAACGGGTTAGCTTCTACTCCATGCGAAACACATGATTTAGCTGCAAATCAATGCGATGTAGAAGGTTCAGCTTCAAATCCATGCGAAACAAATGATTAAGCTGCGAATCAATGCATGTAGAAGGTTTAGCTTCAAATCCAAGCGATAAAAATGATTTAGCATCTGATACTTGCGATATAGTTGATATAGCTTCAAATGCAGGGGAAACAATCGAGTTAGCTTCAAATCCATGCAAAACACATGATTAAGCTTCAAATCAATGCGAAGTAGAAGGATTAGCTTCAAATCCATGCGGAACAAACGATTGAGCTTCAAACACCTCGGATATAGGTGATATAGCTTCAGCTGCATGCGAAGCAAACGAGTTAGCTTCAAGTCCACGCGAAACACATGATTTAGCTGCAAATCAATGCGATGTAGAGGTTTAGCTTCAAATCCATGCGAAACAAATGATTTAGCGTCAGATACTTGCGACATAAGTGATATAGCTTCAAATGCAGGGGAAACAAACGAGTTAGCTTCAAATCCATGCAAAGCACATGATTAAGCAGCAAACCAATGCGATGTAGAAGGTTTAGCTTCAAATCCATGCGAAAAAAATGATTTAGCATCTGATAAATGCGATATAATTGATATAGCTTCAAATGCAGGGGAAACAAACGAATTAGCTTCAAATCCATGCAAAACACATGATTCAGCTTCAAATCAATGCGATGTAGAAGATTTAGCTTCAAATCCATACAAAACACATGATTTAGCTTCAAATCAATGTGATGTAGAAGGTTTAGCTTCAAATCCATGCGATACACAAGATTTAGCTTCAAATCAATGCGATGTAGAAGGTTCAGCTTCAAATCCATGGGACACATATGATTTAGCTTCAAATACTTGCGATATATGTGATATAGCTTCAACAGCTGGAGGAACAAACGAGGTAGCTTCAAATCCAAGCGAAACACATGATTTAGCTTCAAATACTTGCGATATATGTGAAATAGTTTCAAATGCAGGCGAAACGAACGAGTTAGCTTCAAATCCATGCGAAACACATGATTCAGCTGCAAATCAATGCGATATAGAAGGTTTAGCTTCAAATCCATGCCAAACACGCGAATTAGCTTCAAATCCATGCGAGACACATTATATAGCTGCAAATCAGTGCGAAGTAGAATCCTCAGGTTCAAATCCATGCGATTCAGATGGTTCATCTTCAAATACTTGTGAAAGACATGATTTAGTTTCAATTGCATGCGAAACAAACGAGTTACCTTCAAATACACGCTAAACACATGATTTAGCTTCAAATCAATGCGATGTAGATGGTTTGCTTCAAATCCATGCGATACACAAGATTTAGCTTCAAATCAATGTGATGTAGTAGGTTCAGCTTCAAATCCATGCGATATAAGTGATATAGCTTCAAAAGCAGGAGGAACAAACGAGGTAGCTTCAATTCCTTGCGAAACAAATGATTTAGCTTCAAATCAATCCGAAGTAGAAGGCGTAGCTTCAAATCCATGCGAAACAAATGGTTTAGCTACAAATAATTGTGATATACGTTATTTAGATTGAACTGCATGCGCAACGAACGAGTTTGCTTCAAATCCATGCGAAACACATGATTTAGCTGCAAATCAATGCGATGAAGAAGGTTTAGCTTCAAATCCATGCGAAACAACTGATATAGCTTCAAACACTTGGGGTGTAAGTGATATAGCTTCAAATGAAGACTAATCAAACGAGTTAGCTTCAAAATCCACGCGATACACATGATTTAGCTTCAAATACTTGCGATATAAGTGATGTAGAATCAACTGCAGGCGAAACGAACGAGTTAGCTTCGAATCCATTCAAAACTCATGATTTAGCAGGAAATCAATGCGATGTAGTAGGCTCAGCTTCAAATCCATGCGAAACACATGATTCAGCTGCAAATCAATGCGATGAAGAAGGTTTAGCTTCAAATCCATGCGAAACAAATGATATAGCTTCAAACACTTGGGGTGTAAGTGATATAGCTTCAAATGAAGACTAATCAAAGGAGTTAACATCAAAATCCTCGCGATACACATGATTTAGCTTCAAATACTAGCGATATAAGTAATGTAGATTCAACTGCAGGCGAAACGAACGAGTTAGCTTCAAATCCATGCGAAACACATGATTTAGCTGCAAATCATTGCGATGTAGAAGGTTTAGCTTCAAAACAATAAGAGGTAGAAGGTTTAGCTTCAAATCAATAGAATGTAGAAGGTTTAGCTTCAAATCAATGCGATGTTAAGGTTTAGCTTCAAATCCATACGAAACACATGATTTAGCTTCAAATCAATTCGAAGGACAAGGCTTAGATTCAAATCCATGCGAAACAAATGATTTAGCTTCAAATCAATGCGATGTAGAAGATTTAGCTTCAAATCCATGCGATACACAAGATTTAGCTTCAAATCAATGCGATGTAGTAGGTTCAGCTTCAAATCCATGCGGCACATATGATTTAGCTTCAAATACTTGCGATATAAGTGACATAGTTTCAAATGGAGGCGAAACGAACGAGTTAGATTCAAATCCATGCGAGACACATGACTTAGTTTCAAATCAATGCGATGTAGAAGGTTTAGCTTCAAATCCATGCGAAACACATGATTCAGCTGCAAATCAATGCGATGTAGAAGGTTTAGCTTCAAATCCATGCGAAACACATTATTTAGCTGCAAATCAGTGCGAAGTAGAAGGCTCGGTTTCAAATCAATGCGATTCAAATGGTTCATCTTCAAATACTTGTGAAAGTCATGATTTAGCTTCAACTGCATGCGAAACACATGATTTAGCTTCAAATCAATGCGATGTAGAATGTTTAGCTTCAAATCCATGCAAAACACGTGATTTAACTTCCAATTAATGCGAAGTAGAAGGCTTAGCTTCAAATCCATGCGAATCAAATGGTTTAGCTTCAAATACTTGTTTTATACGTTATTCAGATTGAACTGCATGCGCAACGAACGAGTTAGCTTCAAATCCATGCGAAACACATGATTTAGCTGCAGATCAATGCGATGAAGAAGGTTTAGCTTCAAATCCATGCGAAACAAATGATATAGCTTCAAACACTTGGGGTGTAAGTGATATAGCTTCAAATGAAGACTAATCAAACGAGTTAGCTTCAAAATCCACGCGATACACATGATTTAGCTTCAAATACTTGCGATATATGTGATGTAGAATCAACTGCAGGAGAAACGGACGAGTTAGCTTCGAATCCATTCAAAACTCATGATTTAGCAGGAAATCAATGCGATGTAGTAGGCTCAGCTTCAAATCCATGCGATATAAGTGATATAGCTTCAAAAGCAGGAGGAACAAACGAGGTAGCTTCTATTCCATGCGAAACAAATGATTTAGCTTCAAATCAATGCGTAGTAGAAGGTTTAGCTTCAAATCCATGCGGTACACTAGATTTAGCTTCAAATCAATGCGATGTAGAAGGTTCTGCTTCAAATCCATACGACACATATGATTTAGCTTCAAATACTTGCGATATAAGTGATATAGCTTCAAAAGCTGGAGGAACAAACGAGGTAGCTTCAATTCCATGCGAAACAAATGATTTAGCTTCAAATCAATGCGAAGTAGAAGGCTTAGCTTCAAATTCATGCGAAACAAATGGTTTAGCTACAAATACTTGTGATATACATTATTTAGCTACAACTGCGTGCGAAACAAACGAGTTGCCATCAAATCCATACGAAACACATGATTAAGCTTCAAATCAATGCGATGTAGATGGTTTGCTTCAAATCCATGCGATACACAAGATTTAGCTTCAAATCAATGTGATGTAGTAGGTTCAGCTTCAAATCCATGCGATATAAGTGATATAGCTTCAAAAGCAGGAGGAACAAACGAGGTAACTTCAATTCCTTGCGAAACAAATGATTTAGCTTCAAAGCAATGCGAAGTAGAAGGCGTAGCTTCAAATCCATGCGAAACAAATGGTTTAGCTACAAATAATTGTGATATACATTGCTTAGCTTCAAATCCATGCGAAACACACGATTTATCTTCAAATCAACGCGATGTAGAAGGATTAGCTTCAAAATCCATGCGATACACAAGATTTAGCTTTAAATCAATGCGATGTAGTAGGTTCAGCTTCAAATCCATGCGAAACACATGATTCAGCTGCAAATCAATGCGATGAAGAAGATTTAGCTACAAATCCATGCGAAACACATTATTTAGCTGCAAATCAGTGCGAAGTAGAAGGCTCGGGTTCAAATCAATGCGATTCAAATGGTTCATCTTCAAATACTTGTGAAAGACATGATTTAGATTCAACTGCATGCGAAACACATGATTTAGCTTCAAATCAATGCGATGTAGAAGGTTTAGCTTCAAATCCATGCAAAACACGTGATTTAACTTCCAATTAATGCGAAGTAGAAGGCTTAGCTTCAAATCCATGCGAATCAAATGGTTTAGCTTCAAATACTTGTGATATACATTACTTAGCTACAACTGTATGCGAAACTAACGAGTTAGCTTCAAATCCATGCGAAACACACGATTTTTCTTCAAATCAATGCGATGTAGAAGGTTTAGCTTCAAATCCATGCGATACACAAGATTTAGCTTCAAATCAATGCGATGTAGAAGATTTAGCTTCAAATCCAAGCGAAAAATATAATGTAGTTTCAAATCAATGCGATGTAGAAGATTTGGCTTCAAATCCATGCGATGTAGAAGGTTTAGCTTCAAATCCATGCGAAACACATGATTTAGCTTCAAATCAACTCGAAGTACAAGGCTTACATTCAAATCCATGCGAAACAAATGGTTTAGCTACAAATACTTGTGATATACGTAATTTAGATTTAACTGCATGCGCAACGAACGAGTTAGCTTCAAATCCATACGAAACAAATGATTAAGCTTCAAATCAATGCGATGTAGATGGTTTGCTTCAAATCCATGCGATACACAAGATTTATGTTCAAATCAATGTGATGTAGTAGGTTCAGCTTCAAATCCATGCGATACACAAGATTTAGCTTCAAATCAATGCGATGTAGAAGGTTTGGTTTCAAATCCAAGCGAAACACATGATTTAGCTTCAAATACTTGCGATATAAGTGATCTAGCTTCAAATACAAGCGAAACGAACGAGTTAGCTTCAAATCCATGCGAAACACATGATTCAGTTGCAAATCAATGCGATGCAGAAGGTTTAGCTTGAAATCCATGCCAAACACATGATTTAGCTTCAAATCCTTGCGTTGTAGTAGGTTCAGCTTCAAATCCATGCGATACACAAGATTTAGCTTCAAATCAATGCGATGTAGTAGGCTCAGCTTCAAATCCATGCGATATAAGTGATATAGCATCATAAGTAGGAGGAACAAACGAGGTAGCTTCAATTCCATGCGAAACAAATGATTTAGCTTCAAATCAATGCGTAGTAGAAGGCGTGGCTTCAAATCCATGTGAAACAAATGGTTTAGCTTCAAATCCACGCGATGTAGAAGGTTTAGCTTCAAATCCGTGCGATACACATGATTTAGCTGAAAATCAATGCGATATAGAAGGTTTAGCTTCAAATCCACGCGATACACTAGATTTAGATTCAAATCAATGCGATGTAGAAGGTTCTGCTTCAAATCCATACGACACATATGATTTAGCTTCAAATACTTGCGATATAAGTGATTTAGCTTCAAAAGCTGGAGGAACAAACGAGGTAGCTTCAATTCCATGCGAAACAAATGATTTAGCTTCAAATCAATGCGAAGTAGAAGGCTTAGCTTCAAATTCATGCGAAACAAATGGTTTAGCTACAAATACTTGTGATATACATTATTTAGCTACAAGTGCATGCGAAACAAACGAGTTACCATCATATCCATACGAAACACATGATTAAGCTTCAAATCAATGCGATGTAGATGGTTTGCTTCAAATCCATGCGATATACAAGATTTCGCTTCAAATCAATGCGATGTAGTAGGCTCAGCTTCAAATCCATGCGATATAAGTGATATAGCTTCATAAGCAGGAGGAACAAACGAGGTAGCTTCAATTCCAAGCGAAACAAATGATTTAGCTTCAAATCAATGCGTAGTAGAAGGCGTAGCTTCAAATCCATGTGAAACAAATGGTTTAGCTTCAAATCAATACGATGTAGAAGGTTTAGCTTCAAATCCGTGCGATACACATGATTGAGCTTCAAATCAATGCGATGTAGAAGGTTTAGCTTCAAATCCACGCGATACACTAGATTTAGCTTCAAATCAATGCGATGTAGAAGGTTCTGCTTCAAATCCATACGACACATATGATTTAGCTTCAAATACTTGCGATATAAGTGATATAGCTTCAAAAGCTGGAGGAACAAACGAGGTAGCTTCAATTCCATGCGAAACAAATGATTTAGCTTCAAATCAATGCGAAGTAGAAGGCTTAGCTTCAAATTCATGCGAAACAAATTGCTTAGCTACAAATACTTGTGATATACATTATTTAGCTACAACTGCATGCGAAACAAACGAGTTACCATCAAATCCATACGAAACACATGATTAAGCTTCAAATCAATGCGATGTAGATGGTTTGCTTCAAATCCATGCGATACACAAGATTTATGTTCAAATCAATGTGATGTAGTAGGTTCAGCTTCAAATCCATGCGATACACAAGATTTAGCTTCAAATCAATGCGATGTAGAAGGTTTGGTTTCAAATCCAAGCGAAACACATGATTTAGCTTCAAATACTTGCGATATAAGTGATCTAGCTTCAAATACAGGCGAAACGAACGAGTTAGCTTCAAATCCATGCGAAACACATGATTCAGTTGCAAATCAATGCGATGCAGAAGGTTTAGCTTGAAATCCATGCCAAACACATGATTTAGCTTCAAATCCTTGCGTTGTAGTAGGTTCAGCTTCAAATCCATGCGATACACAAGATTTAGCTTCAAATCAATGCGATGTAGTAGGCTCAGCTTCAAATCCATGCGATATAAGTGATATAGCATCATAAGTAGGAGGAACAAACGAGGTAGCTTCAATTCCATGCGAAACAAATGATTTAGCTTCAAATCAATGCGTAGTAGAAGGCGTAGCTTCAAATCCATGTGAAACAAATGGTTTAGCTTCAAATCAATGCGATGTAGAAGGTTTAGCTTCAAATCCGTGCGATACACATGATTTAGCTGCAAATCAATGCGATATAGAAGGTTTAGCTTCAAATCCACGCGATACACTAGATTTAGATTCAAATCAATGCGATGTAGAAGGTTCTGCTTCAAATCCATACGACACATATGATTTAGCTTCAAATACTTGCGATATAAGTGATTTAGCTTCAAAAGCTGGGGGACAAACGAGGTAGCTTCAATTCCATGCGAAACAAATGATTTAGCTTCAAATCAATGCGAAGTAGAAGGCTTAGCTTCAAATTCATGCGAAACAAATGGTTTAGCTACAAATACTTGTGATATACATTATTTAGCTACAAGTGCATGCGAAACAAACGAGTTACCATCATATCCATACGAAACACATGATTAAGCTTCAAATCAATGCGATATAGATGGTTTGCTTCAAATCCATGCGATATACAAGATTTAGCTTCAAATCAATGCGATGTAGTAGGCTCAGCTTCAAATCCATGCGATATAAGTGATATAGCTTCATAAGCAGGAGGAACAAACGATGTAGCTTCAATTCCATGCGAAACAAATGATTTAGCTTCAAATCAATGCGTAGTAGAAGGCGTAGCTTCAAATCCATGCGAAACACATGATTTAGCTGCAAATCGTTGCGATGTAGAAGGTTTAGCTTCAAAACAATAAGAGGTAGAAGGTTTAGCTTCAAATCAATACAATGTAGAAGGTTTAGCTTCAAATCAATACGATGTTAAGGTTTAGCTTCAAATCCATACGAAACACATGATTTAGCTTCAAATCCATGCGTTGTAGAAGGTTTAGCTTCAAATCCACGCGATACACTAGATTTAGCTTCAAATCAGTGCGATGTAGAAGGTTCTGCTTCAAATCCATACGACACATATGATTTAGCTTAAAATACTTGCGATATAAGTGATATAGCTTCAAAAGCTGGAGGAACAAACGAGGTAGCTTCAATTCCATGCGAAAGAGATGATTTAGCTTCAAATCAATGCGAAGTAGAAGGCTTAGCTTCAAATTCATGCGAAACAAATTGTTTAGCTACAAATACTTGTGATATACATTATTTAGCTACAACTGCATGCGAAACAAACGAGTTACCATCAAATCCATACGAAACACATGATTAAGCTTCAAATCAATGCGATGTAGATGGTTTGCTTCAAATCCATGCGATACACAAGATTTATGTTCAAATCAATGTGATGTAGTAGGTTCAGCTTCAAATCCATGCGATACACAAGATTTAGCTTCAAATCAATGCGATGTAGTAGGTTCAGCTTCAAATCCATGCGGCACATATCATTTAGCTACAAATTCTTGTGATATACATTATTTAGCTACCACTGCATGCGAAACAAACGAGTTAGCTTCAAATCTATGCGAAACACACGATTTAGCTAAAAATCAATGCGATGTAGAAGGTTTGGCTTCAAATCCAAGCGAAACACATGATTTAGCTTCAAATACTTGCGATATAAGTGACCTAGCTTCAAATACAGGCGAAACGAACGAGTTAGCTTCAAATCCATGCGAAACACATGATTCAGTTGCAAATCAATGCGATGCAGAAGGTTTAGCTTGAAATCCATGCCAAACACACGATTTAGCTTCAAATCCATGCGTTGTAGGAGGTTTAGATTCAAATCCATGCAAAACACGTGATTTAACTTCTAATTAATGCGAAGTAGAAGGCTTAGCTTCAAATCCATGCGAATCAAATGGTTTAGCTTCAAATACTTGCGATATAAGTGATGTAGAATTAACTGCAGGCGAAACGAACGAGTTAGCTTCAAATTCATTCAAAACTCATGATTTAGCAGCAAATCAATGTGATGTAGAAGGTTTAGTTTCAAATTCATGCGATACACAAGATTTAGCTTCAAATCAATGCGATGTAGTAGGCTCAGCTTCAAATCCATGCGATATAAGTGATATAGCATCATAAGAAGGAGGTACAAACGAGGTAGCTTCAATTCCATGCGAAACAAATGATTTAGCTTCAAATCAATGCGTAGTAGAAGGCGTAGCTTCAAATCCATGTGAAACAAATGGTTTAGCTTCAAATCAATGCGATGTAGAAGGTTTAGCTTCAAATCCGTGCGATACACATGATTTAGCTGCAAATCAATGCGATATAGATGGTTTAGCTTCAAATCCACGCGATACACTAGATTTAGATTCAAATCAATGCGATGTAGAAGGTTCTACTTCAAATCCATACGACACATATGATTTAGCTTCAAATACTTGCGATATAAGTGATTTAGCTTCAAAAGCTGGAGGAACAAACGAGGTAGCTTCAATTCCATGCGAAACAAATGATTTAGCTTCAAATCAATGCGACGTAGAAAGCTTAGCTTCAAATTCATGCGAAACAAATGGTTTAGCTACAAATACTTGTGATATACATTATTTAGCTACAAGTGCATGCGAAACAAACGAGTTACCATCAAATCCATACGAAACACATGATTAAGCTTCAAATCAATGCGATGTAGATGGTTTGCTTCAAATCCATGCGATATACAAGATTTAGCTTCAAATCAATGCGATGTAGTAGGCTCAGCTTCAAATCCATGCGATATAAGTGATATAGCTTCATAAGCAGGAGGAACAAACGATGTAGCTTCAATTCCATGCGAAACAAATGATTTAGCTTCAAATCAATGCGTAGTAGAAGGCGTAGCTTCAAATCCATGCGACACATGATTTAGCTGCAAATCGTTGCGATGTAGAAGGTTTAGCTTCAAAACAATAAGAGGTAGAAGGTTTAGCTTCAAATCAATACAATGTAGAAGGTTTAGCTTCAAATCAATGCGATGTTAAGGTTTAGCTTCAAATCCATACGAAACACATGATTTAGCTACAAATCAATTCGAAGGACAAGGCTTAGATTCAAATCCATGCGAAACAAATGATTTAGCTTCAAATCAAAGCGATGTAGAAGGTTTAGCTTCAAATCAAAGCGATGTAGAAGGTTTAGCTTCAAATCCATGCGATACATAAGATTTAGCTTCAAATCAATGCGATGTGGTAGGTTCAGCTTCAAATCCATGCGGCACATATGATTTAGCTTCAAATACTTGCGATATAAGTGACATAGTTTCAAATGGAGGCGAAACGAACGAGTTAACTTCAAATCCATGCGAGACACATGATTTAGCTTCAAATCAATGCGATGTAGTAGGTTTAGCTTCAAATCCACGCGAAACATATGATTTAGCTTCAAACACTTGGGGTATAAGTGATATAGCT
This sequence comes from Megalopta genalis, assembly GCF_051020955.1. NCBI lineage: Eukaryota > Metazoa > Arthropoda > Insecta > Hymenoptera > Halictidae > Megalopta > Megalopta genalis. Next base: position 85,260 of record NW_027477033.1, on the reverse strand, counting down.
TCAAATGCATACTAATCAAACGAGTTAGCTTCAAAATCCACGCGATACACATGATTTAGCTTCAAATACTTGCGATATAAGTGATGTAGAATCAACTGCAGGCGAAACGAACGAGTTAGCTTCAAATCCATTCAAAACTCATGATTTAGCAGCAAATCAATGTGATGTAGAAGGTTTAGTTTCAAATCCATGCGATACACAAGATTTAGCTTCAAATCAATGCGATGTAGTAGGCTCAGCTTCAAATCCATGCGATATAAGTGATATAGCATCATAAGCAGGAGGAACAAACGAGTTACCATCATATCCATACGAAACACATGATTAAGCTTCAAATCAATGCGATGTAGATGGTTTGCTTCAAATCCATGCGATATACAAGATTTAGCTTCAAATCAATGCGATGTAGTAGGCTCAGCTTCAAATCCATGCGATATATGTGATATAGCTTCATAAGCAGGAGGAACAAACGAGGTAGCTTCAATTCCATGCGAAACAAATGATTTAGCTTCAAATCAATGCGTAGTAGAAGGCGTAGCTTCTAATCCATGTGAAACAAATGGTTTAGCTTCAAATCAATGCGATGTAGATGGTTTGCTTCAAATCCATGCGATATACAAGATTTAGCTTCAAATCAATGCGATGTAGTAGGCTCAGCTTCAAATCCATGCGATATAAGTGATATAGCTTCATAAGCAGGAGGAACAAACGAGGTATCTTCAATTCCATGCGAAACAAATGATTTAGCTTCAAATCAATGCGTAGTAGAAGGCGTAGCTTCAAATCCATGTCAAACAAATGGTTTAGCTTCAAATCAATGCGATGTCGAAGGTTTAGCTTCAAATCTGTGCGATACACATGATTGAGCTGCAAATCAATGCGATATAGAAGGTTTAGCTTCAAATCCACGCGATACACTAGATTTGGATTCAAATCAATGGGATGTAGAAGGTTCTGCTTCAAATCCATACGACACATATGATTTAGCTTCAAATACTTGCGATATAAGTGATTTAGCTTCAAAAGCTGGAGGAACAAACGAGGTAGCTTCATTTCCATGCGAATCAAATGAATTAGCTTCAAATCAATGCGAAGTAGAAGGCTTAGCTTCAAATTCATGGGAAACAAATGGTTTAGCTACAAATACTTGTGATATACATTATTTAGCTACAACTGCATGCGAAACAAACGAGTTACCATCAAATCCATACGAAACACATGATTAAGCTTCAAATCAATGCGATGTAGATGGTTTGCTTCAAATCCTTGCGATACACAAGATTTATGTTCAAATCAATGCGATGTAGTAGGTTCAGCTTCAAATCCATGCGGCACATATGATTTAGCTTCAAATACTTGCGATATAAGTGATATAGTTTCAAATGGAGGCGAAACGAACGAGTTAGCTTCAAATCCATGCGAGACACATGACTTAGCTTCAAATCAATGCGATGTAGACGGGTTAGCTTCAAATCCACGCGAAAGATATGATTTAGCTTCAAACACTTGGGGTATAAGTGATATAGCTTCAAATGCATACTAATCAAACGAGTTAGCTTCAAAATCCACGCGATACACATGATTTAGCTTCAAATCAATGCGATGTAGTAGGCTCAGCTTCAAATCCATGCGATATAAGTGATGTAGCTTCATAAGCAGGAGGAACAAACGAGGTAGCTTCAATTCCATGCGAAACAAATGATTTAGCTTCAAATCAATGCGTAGTAGAACGCTTAGCTTCAAATTCATGCGAAACAAATTGTTTAGCTACAAACACTTGTGATATACATTATTTAGCTACAACTGCATGCGAAACAAACGAGTTACCATCAAATCCATACGAAACACATGAATAAGCTTCAAATCAATGCGATGTAGATGGTTTGCTTCAAATCCATGCGATACACAAGGTTTATGTTCAAATCAATGTTATGTAGTAGGTTCAGCTTCAAATCCATGCGATACACAAGATTTAGATTCAAATCAATGCGATGTAGTAGGTTCAGCTTCAAATCCATGCGGCACATATGATTTACCTACAAATATTTGTGATATACATTATTTAGCTACCACTGCATGCGAAACAAACGAGTTAGCTTCAAATACATGCGATATACAAGATTTAGCTTGAAATCAATGCGATGTAGTAGGCTCAGCTTCAAATCCATGCGATATAAGTGATATAGCATCATAAGCAGGAGGAACAAACGAGGTAGCTTCAATTCCATGCGAAACAAATGATTTAGCTTCAAATCAATGCGTAGTAGAAGGCGTAGCTTCAAATCCATGTGAAACAAATGGTTTAGCTTCAAATCAATGCGATGTAGAAGGTTTAGCTTCAAATCCGTGCGATACACATGATTTAGCTTCAAATCAATGCGATGTAGAAGGTTTAGCTTCAAATCCACGCGATACACTAGATTTAGCTTCAAATCAATGCGATGTAGAAGGTTCTGCTTCAAATCCATACGACACATATGATTTAGCTTAAAATACTTGCGATATAAGTGATATAGCTTCAAAAGCTGGAGGAACAAACGAGGTAGCTTCAATTCCATGCGAAAGAAATGATTTAGCTTCAAATCAATGCGAAGTAGAAGGTTTGGCTTCAAATCCAAGCGAAACACATGATTTAGCTTCAAATCCATGCGTTGTAGAAGGTTTAGATTCAAATCCATGCAAAACACGTGATTTAACTTCTAATTAATGCGAAGTAGAAGGCTTAGCTTCAAATCCATGCGAATCAAATGGTTTAGCTTCAAATACTTGCGATATAAGTGATGTAGAATCAACTGCAGGCGAAACGAACGAGTTAGCTTCAAATCCATTCAAAACTCATGATTTAGCAGCAAATCAATGTGATGTAGAAGGTTTAGTTTCAAATTCATGCGATACTCAAGATTTAGCTTCAAATCAATGCGATGTAGTAGGCTCAGCTTCAAATCCATGCGATATAAGTGATATAGCATCATAAGCAGGAGGAACAAACGAGGTAGCTTCAATTCCATGCGAATCAAATGATTTAGCTTCAAATCAATGCGTAGTAGAAGGCGTAGCTTCAAATCCATGTGAAACAAATGGTTTAGCTTCAAATCAATGCGATGTAGAAGGTTTAGCTTCAAATCCGTGCGATACACATGATTTAGCTGCAAATCAATGCGATATAGAAGGTTTAGCTTCAAATCCACGCGATACACTAGATTTAGATTCAAATCAATGCGATGTAGAAGGTTCTGCTTCAAATCCATACGACACATATGATTTAGCTTCAAATACTTGCGATATAAGTGATTTAGCTTCAAAAGCTGGAGGAACAAACGAGGTAGCTTCAATTCCATGCGAAACAAATGATTTAGCTTCAAATCAATGCGACGTAGAAGGCTTAGCTTCAAATCCATGCGAAACACATGATTTAGCTACAATCAATGCGAAGTAGAGGGCTTAGCTTCAAATCCACGCGAATCAAATGGTTTAGCTTCATATACTTGTGATATACATGATTTAGCTTCAACTGCATGCAAAACAAACGAGTTAGCTTCAAATTCAGGCGAAACGAATGATTTAGCATCAAATCAATGCGAAGTAGAAGGCTTATCTTCGAATCCATGCGAAATAAATCGTTTTGCTTCAAATACTTGTGATATACATGATTTAGCTTCAAATGGAGGCGATACAAACGAGTTAGCTGCAAATACATGCGAAACACATAATTCAGCTTCAAAATGATTCGAAATACTTGATTTAGCTTAATATTCATGCGAAACAATTGGTTCAGCTTGAAATACTTGTGATATACATGATTTTGCTTCATCTTCATGTGAAACAAACGTGTTAGCTTCAAATTAAAGCGAAACACATAATTCAGCTTCAAATCAATCCGAAGTAGAAGGTTTATCTTCAAATCCATGCAAAACGTATGATTTGGCTTCAAATACTTGCGAATGTAAGTGATATAGCTTCAAATCAATGCGAAGTAGAAGGCTTAGTTTCGATTCTATGTGAAACGAATAGTTTTCCTTCAAAAACTTGTTTTATACATTATTTAGCTACAACTGCATTCGAAACAAACGTGTTAGCTTCAAATCCAAAGGAAATACATCATTTAATTTCAAATCGATGCGAAGTAGAAGGCATAGCTTCAAATACATGAGAAACAAATGATTTATCTTCACATAATTGCGATATAAGTGATATAGCTTCAAATGCTGGCGAACCAAACGAGATAGCTTCAAATCCAAGCGAATCACATGTTTTATCTTCAAATCAGTGTGATTTAGAAGGTTTAGCTTCAAATCCATGCGGAACAAACGAATGAGCTTCAAACACTTCGGGTATAGGTGATATAGCTTCAGCTGCAAGCGCAACAGACGAGTTAGCTTCAGGTCCATGCGAAACACATGATTTAGCTGCAGATACTCGCGATATGAACGATATAGCTTCAAATGCAGGCGAAACAGACGAGTTAGCAACAAATCCATGTGAAACACATGATTTAGCTTCAAATCATTGCGAAGTAAGAGGCTTGGCTTCTAATCCATGCGGAACAAATGGCTTAGCTTCAAACACTTGTGATATACATGATTTAGTTTCAACTGCATGCGAAACAAACGTGTTAGTTTCAAATCCATGCGAAACACATGATTTAGTTTCAAATCAATGCGAACTAGAAGGCTTAGCTTCAAAATCATGCGAATCAAATGTTTTAGCTTCAAATACTGGTGATATACATGATTTAGCTTCAACTGCATGCGAAACAAACGAGTTAGCTACAAATCCAAGCGAAACACATGATTTAGCTTGATATCTATGCGATGTAGAAGGCTTAGCTTCAAATACGTGCGAAACAAATGATTTAGCTTCAAATACATGTGATATACATGATTTATCTTCAAATTCAGGCGAAGCAAAAGTGTTAGCTACTAATCAATGTGGAACACGTGATTTAGCTTCAAATCAATGCGAAGTAGAAGGCTTAGCTTCAAATCCATGCGAAACAAATGGTTTAGCTTGAAATACTTGTGATATACATGATTTAGCTTCAAATGGAGGGGATACAAACGAGTTAGCCTCAAATCCAAGCGAAACACATGATTTAGCTACAATCAATGCGAAGTAGAGGGCTTAGCTTCATATCCATGCGAAACAGATGGTTTTGCTTCAAATACTTGCGATATAAATGATATAGATTCAAATGCAGGAGAAACAAACGAGTTAGCTACAAGTCAATGTGGAACACATGATTTAGCTTGAAATGAATGCTAAGTAGAAGGCTTAGCTTCTAATCCATGCGGAACAAATGGATTAGCTTCAAATACTTGTAATATACATGAGTTTGCTTCAACTGCATGCGAAACAATCGAGTTAGCTTCAAATCCAAGCGAAACACATGATTTAGCTTCAAATCAATGCGAAGTAGAAGGCTTAGCTTCATATCCATGCGAAACAGATGGTTTAGCTTCAAATACTTGCGATATAAATGATATAGATTCAAATGCAGGAGAAACAAACGAGTTAGCTACAAGTCAATGTGGAACACATGATTTTGCTTGAAATGAATGCTAAGTAGAAGGCTTAGCTTCTAATCCATGCGGAACAAATGGATTAGCTTCAAATACTTGTGATATACATGAGTTTGCTTCAACTGCATGCGAAACAATCGAGTTAGCTTCAAATCCAAGCGAAACACATGATTTAGCTTCAGATACTTGCGATATAAGTGATATAGCTTCAAATGCAGACAAAACAAACGAGTTAGCTTCAACTCCATGCGAAACACGTGATTTAGCTTCAACTACTTGCGATATAAGTGATATAGTTGCAACTGCAGGCGAAACAAATGAGTAAGTTTCAAATCCATGCGAGACACATGATTTAGCTTCAAATCAAAGCGAAGTAGAAGACTTAGCATCAAATCCATGCGAAACAAATGATTTACCTTCAAATACTTGCGGTATAAATGAAATAGCTTCAAATGCAGGCGAAACACACGAGTTAGTTTCTAATCCATGCGAAACAAATGATTAAGCTTCAGATACTTGCGAGATAAGTAATATAGCATTAAATGCAAGCGAAACGAACTAGTTAGCTTCAAATCCATGCGAAACAAATGATTTAGCTTCAAATCCATGCGAAACACATGTTTTAGGTTCAAATCATTACGAAACAGAAGGCATTGCTTCAAATCAATGCGAAACAAATGATTTAGCATCAAATACTTGCGAATATAAATGATGTGGCTTCAAATGCAGGCGAAACATACGCGTTAGCTTCAAATCCATGCGAAACACATGATTTAGCTCCAAATCCATGCGAAACACATGATATAGCTCCAAATCCATGCGAAACAAATGACTTAGCTCCAAATGCTTTGGGATATAAGTGATATAACTTGAACGGAAGGCGAAGCAAACGAGTTATATTCAAATCCATGCCAAACACATGATTTAGCTCCAAATCCATGCGAAAGACATGTTTTAGGTTCAAATCAATGCGAAGTAGAAGGCTTAGCTTCAAATCCATGCGAAACAGGTGGTTTAGCTTCAAATACTTGCGATAGTAATGATATAGCTTCAAATGCAGGCGGAACAAACGAGTTATCTTCAAATCCATGCGAAACACATGATTTAGCTTCAAATCAAAGCGACGTAGAAGGATTAGCTTCAAATGCGTCCGAAACAAATGATTTAGCTTCAAATACTTGCTGTATAAATGAAAGAGCTTGAAATGCAGGCGAAACAAACGAGTTAGCTTCTAATCAATGCGAAACACATAATTTAGCTTCAAATCAATGCGAAGTAGAAGGCTTATAATAAAATCCATGCAAGTCAAATGGTTTAGCTTCAACTTCTTGTGATATACATGGTTTAGCTCCGAACCATGCGAAACACATGATTTTGCTTCAAATCAATGCGAACTAGAGGGCTTAGCTTCTAATTCATGCGAATCAAATGTTCTAGCTTCAAATAGTGGTGATATACATGATTTAGCTTCAACTGCATGCAAAACAAACGAGTTATCTTCAATTCCAAGCGAAATACATGATTTAGCTTCAAATCCATGCGAAACGATGGTTTAGCTGCAAATACTTGTTTTATACATGAATTAGCTTCAACTACATGCGAAACAAACGAGTTAGCATCAAATCCAAGCGAAACACATGATTTAGCTTCAAATCAAAGCGAAGTAGAAGGCTTAGCTTCAAATCCATCCGAAACGAATGGTTTAGCATCAAAACCTTGTTTTATACATGATTTAGATTCGACTGCATGCGAAACAAACGAGTTAGCTTCAAATCCATGCAAAACACACGATTAAGCTTCAAATCAATGCTATGTGGAAGGTTTAGCTTAAAAAACAATACGACACAAATGATTTAGATTCAGATACTTGCGATATGAGTGATAGAGCTTCATATGCAGACAAAACAAACGAGTTAGCTTCAAATCCAAACGAAACACATGATTTAGCTTCAAATCAATGCGATGTAGAAGATTTAGCTTCAAATCCATGCAAAACACATGATTAGGCTTCAAATCAATTCTATGTAGAAGGTTTAGCTTCAAATCCTAGCGAAACATATGATTTAGCTTCAGATACTTGCGATGTAAGTGATATAGCTTCAACTGCATGCGAAACAAACGAGCTAGCTTCAAATCCAAGCCACACACATGATTTAGCTTCAAATCGATGCGATGTAGAAGATTTAGCTTCAAATTCAAGCGAATCAAATGGTTTAGCTTCAAATACTCGTGATATACATGATTAAGCTTCAACTGCATGCGAAACAAACGATTGATCTTCAAATCGATCCGAAACACATGATTTAGCTACAAATCAATGCGACGTAGATGGCTTAGCTTCAAATCCATGCGGAACATATGATTTAGCTTCAAATACTTGTGATATAAGTGATATAGATTCAACTGCAGACGATACGATCGAGTTAGCTTCAAATCCATGCGAATCACGTGGTTTAGCTTCAAATCAAAGGGAAGTAGAAGGCTTAGCTTCAAATACATGAGAAACAAATGATTTATCTTCAGTTAATTGCGATATAAATGATATAGCTTCAAATGAAGGTGAAACAAACGAGTTAGCTTCAAATCAATGCCAAGGAGAAGGCTTAGCTTCAAATACATGAGAAACAAATGATTTATCTTCAGATAATTGCGATATATGTGATATAGATTCAAATGCACGCGATACAATCGAGTTAGAATCCAGTCCATGCGAATCACGTGATTTAGCTTCAAATCAAAGCGAAGTAGAAGGCTTAGCTTCAAATCCATGCTCATCGAATGAATAAGTTTCAAATACTTGTGGTATACATGATTTAGCTTCAACTGCATGCGAAACAAACGAGTTAGCTTCAAATCCAAGCGAAAAATATGATTTAGCTTCAAATTAATGCGAATCACGTGGTTTAGCTTCATAGTTTCATATTCTTGCTAAACAGATGGTTTAGATTCAGATACTTGTGATAAACATGATTTAGCTTTTACTGCATGCGAAACAAACGAGTTAGCTTCAAATCCAAGAGAAACACATGATTTAGCATCAAATCAATGCGAAGTAGATGGCTTAGCTTCAAATCCATGCTCACCGAATGAATAAGTTTCAAAAACTTGTGTTATACATGATTTAGCTTCAACTGCATGCGAAACAAAAGAGTTAGCTTCAAATCTAAGCGAAACACATGATTTAGCCTCAAATTAATGTGAATCACATGGTTTAGCTTCATAGTTTCATATTCTTGCTAAACAGATGGTTTAGATTCAGATACTTGTGATAAACATGATTTAGCTTTTACTGCATGCGCAACAAACGAGTTATCTTCAAATCCAAGCGAAACACATGATTTAGCATCAACTCATGCCGGCGAGACGATCGAGTTAGCTTCTAATACATGCGAAGTAGAAGGTTTTTCTTGAAATCCATGCGAAACAAATGGTTTAGCTTCAGATACTTGTGATATACATGATTTTGATTCAAATGCAGGCGAAATAAACGGGTTAACTTCAAATCCATGCGATACACATGATTTCGCTTCAAATCAAAGCGAATTAGAAGGCTTAGTTTCAAATCCACGCGAAACGAATGATTGAGCTTCAAATAGTTGCGAATATGAGTGATATAGTTTCAAATGCAGGCGAAACAAACGAGTTAGCTTCAAATCCATGCGAAACACATGATTTAGCTTCAAATTCATGCGAGACACATGATTTAGCTTCAAATACTTGCGATATAAGTGATCTAGCTTCAAATACAGGCGAAACGAACGAGTTAGCTTCAAATCCATGCGAAACACATGATTCAGCTGCAAATTAATGCGATGCAGAAGGGTTAGCTTGAAATCCATGCCAAACACATGATTTAGCTTCAAATACATGGGATGTAGAAGGTTTAGCTTCAAATCCATGCGAATCAAATGGTTTAGCTTCAAATACTTGAGATATAAGTGATGTAGAATCAACTGCAGGCGAAACGAACGAGTTAGCTTCAAATCCATTCAAAACTCATGATTTAGCAGCAAATCAATGCGATGTAGTAGGCTCAGCTTCAAATCCATGCGATATAAGTGATATAGCTTCAAAAGCAGGAGGAACAAACGAGGTAGCTTCAATTCCATGCGAAACAAATGATTTAGCTTCAAATCAATTCGAAGGACAAGGCTTAGATTCAAATCCATGCGAATCACATGATTTAGCATCAAATCAATGCGAAGTAGAAGGCTTAGATTGAAATATATGCGACAATAATGAATTAGCTACAAATGCTTGCCATATAAGTGATATAGCTTTAAATACAGGCGAAACAAACGAGTTAGCTTCATATCCATGCGAAACACGTGATTTAGCTTCAAATTCAAGCGAAGTAGAAGGATTAGCTTCAAATCCTTGCGAAACGAATGGTTTAGCTTCAAATACTTGCGAATATAAGTGATATAGCATCAACTGCACGCGAAACAAACGAGTTAGCTTCAAATCCATGCGAATCACATGATTTAGCTTTAAATCAATGCGAAGTAGGAGGCTTAGCTCCAAATCAATGCGAAACAAATGGTTTAGCTTCAAATACTTGTGATAAACATAATTTACCTTCAACTGCATTCGAAACAAATGAGATAGCTTCAAATCCGAGAGAAACACATGATTTAGCTTCAAATACATGCGAAGTAGAAGGCTTAGCTACAAATCCATGCGAATCGATTGGTTTTGCTTCAAATGCTTGCGAATATAAGTGATATAGCTTCAAATGCAGGTGAAACAAACGACTTAGCTTCAAATCCATACGAATCACACGATTTAGCTCCAAATCAATGCGAAGTAGAAGGCTTATGTTCTAATCCATGCGGAACAAATGGTTTAGCTTCAACTACTTGTGATATACATGATTTAGCTTCATCTGCGTGCGATACAACCGTGTTTGCTTCAAATACATGCGAAACACATGATTTAGCTTCAAACCAATGCGATGTAGAAGGTTTAGCTTCAAATCCGCGCGAAACAAGTGATTTAGCTTCAAATACTTGCGATATATGTGATATAGCTTCAAATGTAGGCGAAACAGAAGAGTTAGCGTCAAACCCATGCTGAATACATGATTTAACTTCAAATCAATGCGAAGTAGAAGGCTTATCTTCAAATCCATGCGATACAAATCGTTTAGCTGCAAATACTTGTGATATACATGACTTAGCTTCAGCTGCATTCGAAACAGACGAGTTAGCTTCTAATCCTCGCGAAATACATTATTTAGCTTCAAAACAGTGCGAATTAGAAGGCTTAGCTTCAAATCCATGCGACTCAAATGGTTTAGCTTCAAATCAGTGCGAAGCAGAAGGCTTAGCTTCAAATCCATTCGAAACACATTATTTACCTTCAAATCAACGCGAAACACATGGTATAGCTTTGTATTCTTGCGAAACAAATGCGTTAGCTTCAGATACTTGTGATAAACATGACTTAGATTCAACTGCACGCGAAACAAACGAGTCAGCTTCATATACATGCGAAACACATGATGAAGCTTTAAATCAATGCGAACTAGAAGGCTTAACTTCAAATCCATGCGAAACACATAATTTAGCTTCAAATCAATTCGAAGTATAAGTCTTAGATTCAAATCCAGGCGAATCAAATGGTTTAGATTCAAATACTTGTGATATTCATGATTTAGTTTCAACTGGATTCGAACAAACGAGACAGCTTCAAATCCACGCGAAGCACATGATTTAGCTTATAATCACAGCGAAGTAGATGGCTTAGCTTTAAATCCATGCGAAACACATGATTTAGCTTGAAATCAGTGCGAAGTAGAAGGCTTAGCTTCAAATGCATGCGAATCAAATGGTTCAGCTTCAAATCCATGCGAAACACGTGATTTAGCTTCAAATCAATGCGATGTAGATGGATTAGCTTCAAGTCCATGCGAAACAAATGATTTAGCATCAGATACTTGCGATATGATTGATACAGCTTCAAATGCAGGGGAAACAAACGAGTTAGCTTCAAATACATGCGAATCACATGATTTAGCTGCAAATCAATGCGATGTAGAAGGTTTAGCTTCAAATCAATGGGAAACAAATGATTTAGCTTCAGATACCTGCGATATAAATGATATAGCTTCAAATGCAGGCGACACAATCGAGTTAGCTATAAATCCATGTGAAACACATGATTTTGCTCCAAATCAATGCGAAGTAGAAGACTTAGCTTCAAAACAATGCGATACACAAGATTTAACTTCAAATCAATGTGATGTAGTAGGTTCAGCTTCAAATCCATGCGATATAAGTGATATAGCTTCAAAAGCAGGAGGAAAAAACGAGGTAGGTTCAATTCCTTGCGAAACAAATGATTTAGCTTCAAATCAATGCGAAGTAGAAGGCGTAGCTTCAAATCCATGCGAAACAAATGGTTTAGCTACAAATAATTGTGATATACATTGCTTAGCTTCAAATCCATGCGAAACACACGATTTATCTTCAAATCAATGCGATGTAGAAGGATTAGCTTCAAATCCATGCGATACACATGATTTAACTTCAAATCAATGCGATGTAGTAGGTTCAGCTTCAAATCCATGCGGCACATATGATTTAGCTTCAAATGCTTGCGAAATAAGTGATATAGTTTTAAATGGAGGCGAAACGAACGAGTTAGCTTCAAATCCATGCAAAACACATGATTTAGCTTCAAATCAATGCGATGTAGAAGGTTTAGCTTCAAATCCATGCGAAACACATGATTCAGCTGTAAATCAATGCGATGTAGAAGGTTTAGCTTCAAATCCATGCGAAACACATTATTTAGCTGCAAATCAGTGCGAAGTAGAAGGCTCGGTTTCAAATCAATGCGATTCAAATGGTTCATCTTCAAATACTTGTGAAAGACATGATTTAGATTCAACTGCATGCGAAACACATGATTTAGCTTCAAATCAATGCGATGTAGAAGGTTTAGCTTCAAATCCATGCAAAACACGTGATTTAACTTCCAATTAATGCGAAGTAGAAGGCTTAGCTTCAAATCCATGCGAATCAAATGGTTTAGCTTCAAATACTTGTGATATACGTTATTTAGATTGAACTGCATGCGCAACGAACGAGTTAGCTTCAAATCCATGCGAAACACATGATTTAGCTGCAAATCAATGCGATGAAGAAGGTTTAGCTTCAAAACCATGCAAAAAAAATGATATAGCTTCAAACACTTGGGGTGTAAGTGATATAGCTTCAAATGCAGACTAATCAAACGAGTTAGCTTCAAAATCCAAGCGAAACACATGATTTAGCTGCAAATCATTGCGATATAAGTGATGTAGAATTAACTGCAGGCGAAAGGAACGAGTTAGCTTCAAATCCATTCAAAACTCATGATGTAGCAGCAAATCAATGCGATGTAGTAGGCTCAGCTTCAAATCCATGCGATATAAGTGATATAGCTTCAAAAGCAGGAGGAACAAACGAGGTAGCTTCAATTCCATGCGAAACAAATGATTTAGCTTCAAATCAATGCGTAGTAGAAGGCGTAGCTTCAAATCCATGTGAAACAAATGGTTTATCTTCAAATCAATGCGAAGTAGAAGGTTTAGCTTCAAATCCGTGCGATACACAAGATTTAGCTTCAAATCAATGCGATGTAGTATGTTCAGCTTCAAATCAATGCGGCACATATGATTTAGCTTCAAATACTTGCGATATAAGTGATATAGCTTCAAATGGAGGCGAAACGAACGAGTTAGCTTCAAATCCATGCAAAACACATGATTTAGCTTCAAATCAATGCGATGTAGAAGGTTTAGCTTCAAATCCATGCGAAACACATGATTCAGCTGCAAATCAATGCGATGTAGAAGGTTTAGCTTCAAATCCATGCGAAACACATTATTTAGCTGCAAATCAGTGCGAAGTAGAAGGCTCGGTTTCAAATCAATGCGATTCAAATGGTTCATCTTCAAATACTTGTGAAAGACATGATTTAGATTCAACTGCATGCGAAACACATGATTTAGCTTCAAATCAATGCGATGTAGAAGGTTTAGCTTCAAATCCATGCAAAACACGTGATTTAACTTCCAATTAATGCGAAGTAGAAGGCTTAGCTTCAAATCCATGCGAATCAAATGGTTTAGCTTCAAATACTTGTGATATACGTTATTTAGATTGAACTGCATGCGCAACGAACGAGTTAGCTTCAAATCCATGCGATACACATGATTTAACTTCAAATCAATGCGATGTAGTAGGTTCAGCTTCAAATCCATGCGGCACATATGATTTAGCTTCAAATGCTTGCGAAATAAGTGATATAGTTTCAAATGGAGGCGAAACGAACGAGTTAGCTTCAAATCCATGCAAAACACATGATTTAGCTTCAAATCAATGCGATGTAGAAGGTTTAGCTTCAAATCCATGCGAAACACATGATTCAGCTGCAAATCAATGCGATGTAGAAGGTTTAGCTTCAAATCCATGCGAAACACATTATTTAGCTGCAAATCAGTGCGAAGTAGAAGGCTCGGTTTCAAATCAATGCGATTCAAATGGTTCATCTTCAAATACTTGTGAAAGACATGATTTAGATTCAACTGCATGCGAAACACATGATTTAGCTTCAAATCAATGCGATGTAGAAGGTTTAGCTTCAAATCCATGCAAAACACGTGATTTAACTTCCAATTAATGCGAAGTAGAAGGCTTAGCTTCAAGTCCATGCGAATCAAATGGTTTAGCTTCAAAAAAATGTGATATACGTTATTTAGATTGATCTGCATGCGCAACGAACGAGTTAGCTTCAAATCCATGCGAAACACATGATTTAGCTGCAAATCAATGCGATGAAGAAGGTTTAGCTTCAAATCCATGCGAAACAAATGATATAGCTTCAAACACTTGGGGTGTAAGTGATATAGCTTCAAATGAAGACTAATCAAACGAGTTAGCTTCAAAATCCACGCGATACACATGATTTAGCTTCAAATATTAGCGATATTATTGATGTACATTCAACTGCAGGCGAAACGAACGAGTTAGCTTCAAATCCATGCGAAACACATGATTCAGCTGCAAATCAATGCGATGTAGAAGGTTCAGTTTCAAATCGATGCGAAACACATGATTCAGCTGCAAATCAATGCGATGTAGAAGGTTTAGCTTCAAATCCATGCGAAACACATTATTTAGCTGCAAATCAATGCGATGAAGAAGGTTTAGCTTCAAATCCATGCGATACACTAGATTTACCTTCAAATCAATGCGATGTAGAAGGTTCTGCTTCAAATCCATACGACACATATGATTTAGCTTCAAATACTTGCGACATAAGTGATATAGCTTCAAAAGCTGGAGGAACAAACGAGGTAGCTTCAAATCCATACGAAACACATGATTAACCTTCAAATCAATGCGATGCAGATGTTTGCTTCAAATCCATGCGATACACAAGATTTAGCTTCAAATCAATGTGATGTAGTACGTTCAGCTTCAAATCCATGCGATATAAGTGATATAGCTTCAAAAGCAGGAGGAACAAACGAGGTAGCTTCAATTCCTTGCGAAACAAATGATTTAGCTTCAAATCAATGCGAAGTAGAAGGCGTAGCTTCAAATCCATGCGAAACAAATGGTTTAGCTACAAATAATTGTTATATACATTGCTTAGCTTCAAATCCATGCGAAACACACGATTTATCTTCAAATCAATGCGATGTAGAAGGTTTAGCTTCAAATCCATGCGAAACACATGATTCAGCTGCAAATCAATGCGATGTAGAAGGTTTAGCTTCAAATCCATGCGAAACACATTATTTAGCTGCAAATCAGTGCGAAGTAGAAGGCTCGGTTTCAAATCAATGCGATTCAAATGGTTCATCTTCAAATACTTGTGAAAGACATGATTTAGCTTCAACTGCATGCGAAACACATGATTTAGCTTCAAATCAATGCGATGTAGAAGGTTTAGCTTCAAATCCATGCAAAACACGTGATTTAACTTCCAATTAATGCGAAGTAGAAGGCTTAGCTTCAAATCCATGCGAATCAAATGGTTTAGCTTCAAATACTTGTGATATACGTTATTTAGATTGAACTGCATGCGCAACGAACGAGTTAGCTTCAAATCCATGCGAAACACATGATTTAGCTGCAAATCAATGCGATGAAGTAGGTTTAGCTTCAAATCCATGCGAAACAAATGATATAGCTTCAAACACTTGGGGTGTAAGTGATATAGCTTCAAATGAAGACTAATCAAAGGAGTTAGCTTCAAAATCCTCGCGATACACATGATTTAGCTTCAAATACTAGCGATATATGTAATGTAGATTCAACTGCAGGCGAAACGAACGAGTTAGCTTCAAATCCATACGAAACACATGATTTAGATTCAAATCAATTCGAAGGAGAAGGCTTAGATTCAAATCCATGCGAAACAAATGATTTAGCTTCAAATCAATGCGATGTAGAAGGTTTTAGTTTCAAATCCATGCGATACACAAGATTTAGCTTCAAATCAATGCGATGTAGTAGGTTCAACTTGAAATCCATGCGGCACATATGATTTAGCTTCAAATACTTGCGATATAAGTGACATAGTTTCAAATGGAGGCGCAACGAACGAGTTAGCTTCAAATCCATGCGAAACACATGATTTATCTGCAAATCAATGCGATGAAGAAGGTTTAGCTTCAAATCCATGCGAAACAAATGATATAGCTTCAAACACTTGGGGTGTAAGTGATATAGCTTAAAATGAAGACTAATCAAAGGAGTTAGCTTCAAATACTAGCGATATAAGTAATGTAGATTCAACTGCAGGCGAAACGAACGAGTTAGCTTCAAATCCATGCGAATCACATGATTTAGCTGCAAATCATTGCGATGTTAAGGTTTAGCTTCAAATCCATACGAAACACATGATTTAGATTCAAATCAATTCGAAGGACAAGGCTTAGATTCAAATCCATGCGAAACAAATGATTTAGCTTCAAATCAATGCGATGTAGAAGGTTTTAGTTTCAGATCCATGCGATACACAAGATTTAGCTTCAAATCAATGCGATGTAGTAGGTTCACCTTCAAATCCATGCAGCACATATGATTTAGCTTCAAACACTTGCGATATAAGTGACATAGTTTCAAATGGAGGCGAAACGAACGAGTTAGCTTCAAATCCATGCGAGACACATGACTTAGCTTCAAATCAATGCGATATAGAAGGTTTAGCTTCAAATCCATGCAAAACACGTGATTTAACTTCCAATTAATGCGAAGTAGAAGGATTAGCTTCAAATCCATGCGAATCAAATGATTTAGCTGCAAATCAATGCGATGAAGACGGCTTAGCTTCAAGTCCATGCGATACACTAGATTTACCTTCAAATCAATGCGATGTAGAAGGTTTAGCTTCAAATCCATACGAAACACATGATTTTGATTCAAATCAACGCGATGTAGTAGGTTCAGCTTCAAATCCATGCGATATAAGTGATATAGCTTCAAAAGTAGGGGGAACAAACGAGGTAGCTTCAACTCCATGCGAAACAAATGGTTTAGCTACAAATACTTGTGATATAAATTATTTAGCTACAACTGCATGCGAAACTAACGAGTTAGCTTCAAATCTATGCGAAACACACGATTAATCTTCAAATCAATGCGATGTAGAAGATTTAGCTTCAAATCCATGCAAAACACGTGATTTAACTTCCAATTAATGCGAAGTAGAAGGCTTAGCTTCAAATCCATGCGAATCAAATGGTTTAGCTTCAAATACTTGTGATATACGTTATTTAGATTGAACTGCATGCGCAACGAACGAGTTAGCTTCAAATCCATGCGAAACACATGATTTAGCTGCAAATCAATGCGATGAAGAAGGTTTAGCTTCAAATCCATGCAAAACAAATGATATAGCTTCAAACACTTGGGGTGTAAGTGATATAGCTTCAAATGAAAAATAATCAAACGAGTTAGTTTCAAAATCCACGCGATACACATGATTTAGCTTAAAATATTAGCGATATTATTGATGTAGATTCAACTGCAGGCGAAACGAACGAGTTAGCTTCAAATCCATGCGAAACACATGATTCAGCTGCAAATCAATGCGATGTAGAAGGTTCAGCTTCAAATCGATGCGAAACACATGATTCAGCTGCAAATCAATGCGATGTAGAAGGTTTAGCTTCAAATCATGCGAAACACATGATTTAGCTTCAAATACTTGCGATATAAGTGATCTAGCTGCAAATACAGGCGAATCGAACGAGTTAGCATCAAATCCATGCGAAACACATGATTCAGCTGCAAACCAATGCGATGTAGATGGTTTGCTTCAAATCCATGCGATACACAAGATTTAGCTTCAAATCAATGTGATGTAGTAGGTTCAGCTTCAAATCCATGCGAAACACATGATTCAGCTGCAAATCAGTGCGATGTAGAAGGTTTAGCTTCAAATCCATGCGAAACACATTATTTAGCTGCAAATCAGTGCGAAGTAGAAGGCTCGGGTTCAAATCAATGCGATTCAAATGGTTCATCTTCAAATACTTGTGAAAGACATGATTTAGCTTCAACTGCATGCGAAACACATGATTTAGCTTCAAATCAATGCGATGTAGAAGGTTTAGCTTCAAATCCATGCAAAACACGTGATTTAACTTCCAATTAATGCGAAGTAGAAGGCTTAGCTTCAAGTCCATGCGAATCAAATGGTTTAGCTTCAAATACTTATGATATACGTTATTTAGATTGATCTGCATGCGCAACGAAAGAGTTAGCTTCAAATCCATGCGAAACACATGATTTAGCTGCAAATCAATGCGATGAAGAAGGTTTAGCTTCAAATCCATGCGAAACAAATGATATAGCTTCAAACACTTGGGGTGTAAGTGATATAGCTTCAAATGAAGACTAATCAAACGAGTTAGCTTCAAAATCCACGCGATACACATGATTTAGCTTCAAATATTAGCGATATTATTGATGTACATTCAACTGCAGGCGAAACGAACGAGTTAGCTTCAAATCCATGCGAAACACATGATTCAGCTGCAAATCAATGCGATGTAGAAGGTTCAGTTTCAAATCGATGCGAAACACATGATTCAGCTCCAAATCAATGCGATGTAGAAGGTTTAGCTTCAAATCCATGCGAAACACATTATTTAGCTGCAAATCAATGCGATGAAGAAGGTTTAGCTTCAAATCCATGCGATACACTAGATTTACCTTCAAATCAATGCGATGTAGAAGGTTCTGCTTCAAATCCATACGATACATATGATTTAGCTTCAAATACTTGCGACATAAGTGATATAGCTTCAAAAGCTGGAGGAACAAACGAGGTAGCTTCAAACCCTTGCGAAACAAATGATTTAGCTTCAAATCAATGCGAAGTAGAAGGCGTAGCTTCAAATCCATGCGAAACAAATGGTTTAGCTACAAATAATTGTGATATACATTGCTTAGCTTCAAATCCATGCGAAACACACGATTTATCTTCAAATCAATGCGATGTAGAAGGATTAGCTTCAAATCCATGCGATACACAAGATTTAACTTCAAATCAATGCGATGTAGTAGGTTCAGCTTCAAATCCAGGCGGCACATATGATTTAGCTTCAAATGCTTGCGAAATAAGTGATATAGTTTCAAATGGAGGCGAAACGAACGAGTTAGCTTCAAATCCATGCAAAACACATGATTTAGCTTCAAATCAATGCGATGTAGAAGGTTTAGCTTCAAATCCATGCGAAACACATGATTCAGCTGCAAATCAATGCGATGTAGAAGGTTTAGCTTCAAATCCATGCGAAACACATTATTCAGCTGCAAATCAGTGCGAAGTAGAAGGCTCGGTTTCAAATCAATGCGATTCAAATGGTTCATCTTCAAATACTTGTGAAAGACATGATTTAGATTCAACTGTATGCGAGACACATGATTTAGCCTCAAATCAATGCGATGTAGAAGGTTTAGCTTCATCAAATCCATGCAAGACACGTGATTTAACTTCCAATTAATGCGAAGTAGAAGGCTTAGCTTCAAATCCATGCGAATCAAATGGTTTAGCTTCAAATACTTGTGATATACGTTATTTAGATTGAACTGCATGCGCAACGAACGAGTTAGCTTCAAATCCATGCGAAACACATGATTTAGCTGCAAATCAATGCGATGAAGAAGGTTTAGCTTCAAATCCATGCGAAACAAATGATATAGCTTCAAACACTTGGGGTGTAAGTGATATAGCTTCAAATGAAGACTAATCAAACGAGTTTGCTTCAAAATCCACGCGATACACATGATTTAGCTTCAAATATTAGCGATATTATTGATGTAGATTCAACTGCAGGCGAAACGAACGAGTTAGCTTCAAATCCATGCGAAACACATGATTCAGCTGCAAATCAGTGCGAAGTAGAAGGCTCGGTTTCAAATCAATGCGATTCAAATGGTTCATCTTCAAATACTTGTGAAAGACATGATTTAGCTTCAACTGCATGCGAAACACATGATTTAGCTTCAAATCAATGCGATGTAGAAGGTTTAGCTTCAAATCCATGCAAAACACGCGATTTAACTTCCAATTAATGCGAAGTAGAAGGCTTAGCTTCAAATCCATGCGAATCAAATGGTTTAGCTTCAAATACTTGTGATATACTTTATTAAGATTGAACTGCATGCGCAACGAACGAGTTAGCTTCAAATCCATGCGAAACACATGATTTAGCTGCAAATCAATGCGATGAAGAAGGTTTAGCTTCAAATCCATGCGAAACAAATGATATAGCTTCAAACACTTGGGGTGTAAGTGATATAGCTTCAAATGAAGACTAATCAAAGGAGTTAGCTTCAAAATCCTCGCGATACACATGATTTAGCTTCAAATACTAGCGATATATGTAATGTAGATTCAACTGCAGGCGAAACGAACGAGTTAGCTTCAAATCCATGCGAATCACATGATTTAGCTGCAAATCATTGCGATGTAGAAGGTTTAGCTTCAAAACAATAAGAGGTATAAAGTTTAGCTTCAAATCAATAGAATGTAGAAGGTTTAGCTTCAAATCAATCCGATGTTAAGGTTTAGCTTCAAATCCATACGAAACACATGATTTAGATTCAAATCAATTCGAAGGACAAGGCTTAGATTCAAATCCATGCGAAACAAATGATTTAGCTTCAAATCAATGCGATGTAGAAGGTTTTAGTTTCAAATCCATGCGATACACAAGATTTAGCTTCAAATCAATGCGATGTAGTAGGTTCACCTTCAAATCCATGCGGCACATATGATTTAGCTTCAAACACTTGCGATATAAGTGACATAGTTTCAAATGGAGGCGAAACGAACGAGTTAGCTTCAAATCCATGCGAGACACATGACTTAGCTTCAAATCAATGCGATATAGAAGGTTTAGCTTCAAAACCATGCAAAACACGTGATTTAACTTCCAATTAATGCGAAGTAGAAGGATTAGCTTCAAATCCATGCGAATCAAATGATTTAGCTGCAAATCAATGCGATGAAGACGGCTTAGCTTCAAGTCCATGCGATACACTAGATTTACCTTCAAATCAATGCGATGTAGAAGGTTTAGCTTCAAATCCATACGAAACACATGATTTAGATTCAAATCAACGCGATGTAGTAGGTTCAGCTTCAAATCCATGCGATATAAGTGATATAGCTTCAAAAGTAGGGGGAACAAGCGAGGTAGCTTCAACTCCATGCGAAACAAATGGTTTAGCTACAAATACTTGTGATATAAATTATTTAGCTACAACTGCAGGCGAAACGAACGAGTTAGCTTCAAATCCATGCGAAACACATGATTTAGCTGAAAATCATTGCGTTGTATAAGGTTTAGCTTCAAAACAATAAGAAGTAGAAGGTTTAGCTTCAAATCAATAGAATGTAGAAGGTTTAGCTTCAAATCAATGCGATGTTAAGGTTTAGCTTCAAATCCATACGAAACACATGATTTAGCTTCAAATCATTCGAAGGACAAGGCTTAGATTCAAATCCATGCGAAACAAATGATTTAGCTTCAAATCAATGCGATGTAGAAGGTTCAGCTTCAAATCGATGCGAAACACATGATTCAGCTGCAAATCAATGCGATGTAGAAGGTTTAGCTTCAAATCATGCGAAACACATGATTTAGCTTCAAATACTTGCGATATAAGTGATCTAGCTTCAAATACAGGCGAATCGAACGAGTTAGCTTGAAATCCATGCGAGACACATGACTTAGCTTCAAATCAATGCGATGTAGAAGGTTTAGCTTCAAATCCATGCGAAACACATGATTCAGCTGCAAATCAATGCGATGTAGAAGGTTTAGCTTCAAATCCATGCGATTCAAATGGTTCATCTTCAAATACTTGTGATATACGTTATTTAGATTGAACTGCATGCGCAACGAACGAGTTAGCTTCAAATCCATGCGAAACACAAGATTTAGCTTCAAATCAATGCGATGTAGTAGGTTCAGCTTCAAACGCATGCGGCACATTTTGATTTAGCTTCAAATACTTGCGATATAAGTGACATAGTTTCAAATGGAGGCGAAACGAACGAGTTAGCTTCAAATGCATGGGAGACACATGACTTAGCTTCAAATCAATGCGATGTAGACGGTTTAGCTTCAAATGCACGCGAAACATATGATTTAGCTTCAAACACTTGGGGTATAAGTGATATAGCTTCAAATGCAGACTAATCAAACGAGTTAGCTTCAAAATCCAAGCGTTACACATGATTTAGCTTCAAATCAATGTGATGTAGAAGGCTTAGCTTCAAATCCATGCGATACACATGATTAAGCTTCAAATCAATGCGATGTAGATGGTTTGCTTCAAATTCATGCGACACACAAGATTTAGCTTCAAATCAATGCGATGTCGTAGGTTCAGCTTCAAATCCATGCGATATAAGTGATATAGCTTCAAAAGTAGGGGGAACAAACGAGGTAGCTTCAACTCCATGCGAAACAAATGGTTTAGCTACAAATACTTGTGATATAAATTATTTAGCTACAACTGCATGCGAAACTAACGAGTTAGCTTCAAATCTATGCGAAACACACGATTAATCTTCAAATCAATGCGATGTAGAAGGTTTAGCTTCAAATCCATGCAAAACACGTGATTTAAATTCCAATTAATGCGAAGTAGAAGGCTTAGCTTCAAATCCATGCGAATCAAATGGTTTAGCTTCAAATACTTGTGATATACGTTACTTAGACTTAACTGCATGCGCAACGAACGAGTTAGCTTCAAATTAATGCGAAACACATGATTTAGCTGCAAATCAATGCGATGAAGAAGGCTTAGATTCAAATCCATGCGAAACAAATGATTTAGCTCAAACACTTGGGGTATAAGTGATATAGCTTCAAATGAAGACTAATCAAACGAGTTAGCTTCAAAATCCACGCGATACACATGACTTAGCTTCAAATATTAGCGATATTATTGATGTAGATTCAACTGCAGGCGAAACAAACGAGTTACCATCAAATCCATACGAAACACATGATTAAGCTTCAAATCAATGCGATGTAGATGGTTTGCTTCAAATCCATGCGATACACAAGATTTATGTTCAAATCAATGTGATGTAGTAGGTTCAGCTTCAAATCCATGCGATACACAAGATTTAGCTTCAAATCAATGCGATGTAGTAGGTTCAGCTTCAAATCCATGCGGCACATATGATTTAGCTACAAATACTTGTGATATACATTATTTAGCTACCACTGCATGCGAATCAAACGAGTTAGCTTCAAATCCATGCGAAACACACGATTTAGCTTCAAATCAATGCGATGTAGAAGGTTTGGCTTCAAATCCAAGCGAAACACATGATTTAGCTTCAAATACTTGCGATATAAGTGATCTACCTTCAAATACAGGCGAAACGAACGAGTTAGCTTCAAATCCATGCGAAACACATGATTCAGCTGCAAATCAATGCGATGCAGAAGGTTTAGCTTGAAATCCATGCCAAACACATGATTTAGCTTCAAATCCATGCGTTGTAGAAGGTTTAGATTCAAATCCATGCAAAACACGTGAATTTAACTTCTAATTAATGCGAAGTAGAAGGCTTAGCTTCAAATTCATGCGAAACAAATGGTTTAGCTACAAATACTTGTGATATACGTTATTTAGATTGAGCTGCATGCGCAACGAACGAGTTAGCTTCAAATCCATACGAAACACATGATTTAGCTTCAAATCATTCGAAGGACAAGGCTTAGATTCAAATCCATGCGAAACAAATGATTTAGCTTCAAATCAATGCGATGTAGAAGGTTCAGCTTCAAATCGATGCGAAACACATGATTCAGCTGCAAATCAATGCGATGTAGAAGGTTTAGCTTCAAATCATGCGAAACACATGATTTAGCTTCAAATACTTGCGATATAAGTGATCTAGCTTCAAATACAGGCGAATCGAACGAGTTAGCTTGAAATCCATGCGAGACACATGACTTAGCTTCAAATCAATGCGATGTAGAAGGTTTAGCTTCAAATCCATGCGAAACACATGATTCAGCTGCAAATCAATGCGATGTAGAAGGTTTAGCTTCAAATCCATGCGATTCAAATGGTTCATCTTCAAATACTTGTGATATACGTTATTTAGATTGAACTGCATGCGCAACGAACGAGTTAGCTTCAAATCCATGCGAAACACAAGATTTAGCTTCAAATTAATGCGATGTAGTAGGTTCAGCTTCAAACGCATGCGGCACATTTTGATTTAGCTTCAAATACTTGCGATATAAGTGACATAGTTTCAAATGGAGGCGAAACGAACGAGTTAGCTTCAAATGCATGGGAGACACATGACTTAGCTTCAAATCAATGCGATGTAGACGGTTTAGCTTCAAATGCACGCGAAACATATGATTTAGCTTCAAACACTTGGGGTATAAGTGATATAGCTTCAAATGCAGACTAATCAAACGAGTTAGCTTCAAAATCCAAGCGTTACACATGATTTAGCTTCAAATCAATGTGATGTAGAAGGCTTAGCTTCAAATCCATGCGATACACATGATTAAGCTTCAAATCAATGCGATGTAGATGGTTTGCTTCAAATTCATGCGACACACAAGATTTAGCTTCAAATCAATGCGATGTCGTAGGTTCAGCTTCAAATCCATGCGATATAAGTGATATAGCTTCAAAAGTAGGGGGAACAAACGAGGTAGCTTCAACTCCATGCGAAACAAATGGTTTAGCTACAAATACTTGTGATATAAATTATTTAGCTACAACTGCATGCGAAACTAACGAGTTAGCTTCAAATCTATGCGAAACACACGATTAATCTTCAAATCAATGCGATGTAGAAGGTTTAGCTTCAAATCCATGCAAAACACGTGATTTAAATTCCAATTAATGCGAAGTAGAAGGCTTAGCTTCAAATCCATGCGAATCAAATGGTTTAGCTTCAAATACTTGTGATATACGTTACTTAGACTTAACTGCATGCGCAACGAACGAGTTAGCTTCAAATTAATGCGAAACACATGATTTAGCTGCAAATCAATGCGATGAAGAAGGCTTAGATTCAAATCCATGCGAAACAAATGATTTAGCTCAAACACTTGGGGTATAAGTGATATAGCTTCAAATGAAGACTAATCAAACGAGTTAGCTTCAAAATCCACGCGATACACATGACTTAGCTTCAAATATTAGCGATATTATTGATGTAGATTCAACTGCAGGCGAAACAAACGAGTTACCATCAAATCCATACGAAACACATGATTAAGCTTCAAATCAATGCGATGTAGATGGTTTGCTTCAAATCCATGCGATACACAAGATTTATGTTCAAATCAATGTGATGTAGTAGGTTCAGCTTCAAATCCATGCGATACACAAGATTTAGCTTCAAATCAATGCGATGTAGTAGGTTCAGCTTCAAATCCATGCGGCACATATGATTTAGCTACAAATACTTGTGATATACATTATTTAGCTACCACTGCATGCGAATCAAACGAGTTAGCTTCAAATCCATGCGAAACACACGATTTAGCTTCAAATCAATGCGATGTAGAAGGTTTGGCTTCAAATCCAAGCGAAACACATGATTTAGCTTCAAATACTTGCGATATAAGTGATCTACCTTCAAATACAGGCGAAACGAACGAGTTAGCTTCAAATCCATGCGAAACACATGATTCAGCTGCAAATCAATGCGATGCAGAAGGTTTAGCTTGAAATCCATGCCAAACACATGATTTAGCTTCAAATCCATGCGTTGTAGAAGGTTTAGATTCAAATCCATGCAAAACACGTGAATTTAACTTCTAATTAATGCGAAGTAGAAGGCTTAGCTTCAAATTCATGCGAAACAAATGGTTTAGCTACAAATACTTGTGATATACGTTATTTAGATTGAGCTGCATGCGCAACGAACGAGTTAGCTTCAAATCCATGCGAAACACATGATTTAGCTGCAAATCAATGCGATGTAGAAGGTTTAGATTCAAATCCATGCAAAACACGTGATTTAACATCTAATTAATGCGAAGTAGAAGGCTTAGCTTCAAATCCATGCGAATCAAATGGTTTAGCTTCTAATACTGATGATATACGTTATTTAGATTTAACTGCATGCGCAACGAACGAGTTAGCTTCAAATCAATGCGAAACACATGATTTAGCAGCAAATCAATGCGCTGTAGAAGGTTTAGTGTTACGTCCCGCGGTAGACGTTCCGAAAAATATATGTTACCCTTCTACGGACCGCGGAAACAGACGTATTTCGAACCACCGTTTTGCACACGCGACGCGTACCGTTCGCGTATTACAGGGTCTCACGACCCGTCAGCTCGGCTCTATTTGGGATGATTGCACTGCACTTACCTCGTTGCCTCCGCTCATCCCCTGGATCGGTGTTCGGCCTGATTTTGTGTAGGGGAGGTTATTGGCAGGCCCCGGCGTCGTCGAGACTTTCCTGGGCGTTGGCGGTTGGTAGCTCGATCGGGGTTTCGGTGGAGTGATCTCCGGATGCAGGACGTTGGGGAAATGAATTGAATTGAGTCTAACTAAATAGTATATTCTATTATAATATAAACTACAAAGCGCGTTCTTACTTCCTACGAATAGAATTCCTAACGTTATAATCGCGGAGAGTTTGACTGGATATGGAACCGAAAGGTCTCCCCGGTTGGGAGCTCAGAAATCGAGTCGTAGAGGTTGGATGCGGAACTGCTCTGCTCGGCTCCGCATGGGTCCTCCTCGGCTGCGATCCCGCCGCCATCTTGGTAGGCTCGGTCGCCGTGGAGGGAGGTCTCCATGGCAACGGAGCGCTCGGAGCGGGGATGCCACGTTCAGCGGACTGACGTAACACCAGTCCGCGCGCAATTGTGGCTACTTAGAATATGTCTAACGCCACGAGTTATGTTCTAATGTTACTTAAGTATTAGTGTTCATGCGGTTTAGTGTTATCGGTGTGGTGGAGTTCGGTGGGTTCTGTGTGGTTGGTAAAGACGTGTAGTTAACGTAGAGTTCTGTAGTGTCTTATGAAGGTGGGTATGTAACTGAGTGTGCATCTTATTCTTACGATGATAAGGTGAATACATATTTACTTATTTTATATTTATTCGAGTAATTATATGGTAATTGTCCTTAATCAAACGTCGGGAGACGTAACACCTCCCCCCTTTCGCAGGAAGAATAATGCCGCAGGGATTATTCTTCCTCTGGGTCTTGGGCGACCTTTTTGTATCTGACGTACTGGGGTGTTCGGGAGTTGTACAGTTCTAATGATTCCTTTTTAGAGTCTTTGGAATTGTTTGGGTTTTCGCTTGCACTTGGGTTTTCGCTTATGGGGTTTTGTTTTACTGTCACGCACTCAAGGGGTACTTGTTCTGGGTCACTTCACTACCACTTCCACGGTCCTGGTCCTTTAAATAGAGGCAGAAGTGAGCCAAGGCACTCCAACATGCTGCGAGTAGCTGCAAGCTCCGTCCGTATGCAGCGTGGAGGGCAATTCCATTGAGAATCGTACTGACTATTAATTTTACGATTCTCAGGGCTATATAGATGCCTATTATCCCTGCCATGGCCGATCCGAACTGCACGAATCCGCTCCAAATTTTCTCTCCGGTTGACTCCGCTATTTGCTGCAGTGTCTTTTCGTCCATCAGGTTGTACATCCTGATAGAATCGCTGGCGTATTGTCTTCCAGATGCCCCCTGCGCCAGTGCGTTCACGACGGCCGTCCTTTCTATCGGGAACATTATATGTTCGTTGAGTTTTTGGAGGTCCTCTTCTGTGTAGATACCTCCGCTTGCGAGGTTGGATGGATCCGTATACTTCCATGTCGAGGTGGTCAGCGGCTGTAGTGGTGGTGGTGGGGCGCTTTCCACCGGCCTCGGTGTGAATTTGTACCAAGTGTCATGGATGCGGTAGGTAGGTGGAATTAGTTCGTTGCACGTCCTTCGTGTTCCCGTTCTCACGAGGATTCGTGTTTTGGGAGTCAGGAAGAAGGAACCGTTCCTATATGATACTGGGAGTTCGTCGAAGCAGTCGTCCGTTTTCCTGAGCGTGCACTGGACCGGCACGCACTTGACGATGTATATAACCTCGCCGGCGGGGAGGGCCATGTATCCCGGCTCCCTGGTTATTGTGGCAGCCACTTCCGCAGGTGATGTGTGTACCAAGGAAATTATATTTTTAAGTATTTGTTGTTCCGTTTGGCATTTCTGCTTCATCATATCCTTGTAGAGGGCTACGATTTGCGATTTCAGGTGTTTTTCCACATAGACGAATTTGGTGTTCACATATGTAAAAATGTCCAAATTATTTTCTTGGGGTTTTGCTATGTTTTTGAACTTTCCTTCCTTTGATGTTTCGAGAATTAGGAGTTTGGGGTGCTCCGTCTTGATCAGCGTATATCCGCACGTTTGTGTTCGGCCGGTGCTCGTCAGGGCGAACGCTGTATCGCCAGAAGTCACCGTGTAGATGGAGGCGAAGTTGTTATCTTTTGTGGTGGCTTTGATTGCCCTACCCTCGTAAAGGACATTGTAATTATCCGTGCGGCATGGATCCTCGGGAAGGCCTGTCCAGTAAGTGTATCCATCCTCGGAGTCCATACAATATTCCTCGCTCAGGGCGCAGCGTTGTCCGTTGGGCAGGTAGAGCTGGTTGCTGTTAAGTTTGACGGGCGCTCTAAATGTCTTCAGAGTGATTTTAACAATTGCTTGGACCACCACGTTGTCCCACGTGCCGTATGGGTCACTATAGGTGGTTCCGCCGCAGGTACCGTCCTGTTTGATCGATCCTGCTAGTGTGAAACTCCGGGTTGTGGTGCTGTTTCGTTCCAAACCAATTACTTGTCCCGCGGGAGGCAGAGTCAAAATTCCAGCGTCGTGCATCGTTCTACAAATGTCCCTCGGGGTGTTTAGGATGTATTCCTGTCTTCCGTTGCTAACCACGGACGTGTGCGAGTACATCCCGCAGTGGTATATTGTTCGGTCGATTTCGACTTTGCATTGGAATGCTGGGACATCTTTGAAATTCACGAGTTGGAGCAGCTGGATCGGGACGCTTGAAGTGTTGAGTTTAGTGTCTGTATACTCACACTTGGGTTTGTCGATCGTAGAAATTGTCGAGGTGTTTAGCGTGGGGCTGTTGCAGTCGCAGCCTATTAAGGCCGCGGCTGATTCCACTATTGCGACAATGATGCAGATGGTTGAGGTCTTCATGATCGCGTTGCACGTAGTAAACTGGTGTCGGTTTTGTAGTTCTCCTGCGGTCATATATTGCTGCTGCTGTGGGGCTCTTCCGGTGGTGGTGGTGGTTGAGTGTGTTATGGTTTGTACATGGTGTGTTTGTGTGGGGGCGCGCTTAATCTTATCGGTATGTACTACTCGAGAACCATTCCTTATCTTAAGTCGCACGTTACAATTACTCATGCATTCCAAGACGGTATAGGGGCCGACGTATTCGTCGTCGAATTTCCCACGTTTGGGCTCCTTGAGGAGGTAGACTCTATCTCCGACGGAAAAGGACTGCGTGTTCGTCCTCCTGTCGTAATATGCCTTCGATCTCCTTTTCGCTACGGTTAGATTGTTCCTGGCGTCTGTCAGGGTTTCTGTTATTTTAATTTGTAAATTTTCTAAGTATCTCGCGTAGGACTCGTTGGATGAGTCGTGAGCCAGGGAGTTGGCTGACGGAGTTCTTGCCAAAGATCCGAACACTAGTTCGTGTGGGGTATAGAGGGTACCTTCGTGTACGCTTGTATTATACGAAAACATTGCGAGCGGGAGCCACTCGTCCCAGTCGCCCTTGGACATGTATTGTTTGAGGTATTCGATTAATACATGGTGCGACCTTTCGATTGAGCCATTACCTTGGGGTCTGAACGCGGTTGTTTTAAATTGATCGATTTTGAATCTTTTAGCAATATTCTTCATTAGGGAACTCAGAAAATTGGCACCTTGGTCGGTTAGGATACCTTTCGGTGCGCCGAATCGACAAATGAAATTTTTTATGAAGGTGTCTGCGATCTCGATTGCTGTTGCTGTCCGTAATGGGAGGGCCATGGAGTATTTGGTCAGGAGATCTTGGATTGTAAGGATGTAAGCATAATTTTTCGGTGATGTGGGGAGGGGGCCGACTATGTCCATAGATATTTTCTCGAAGGATTTACCCGGTGTGTCCGTAATAGTCATGGGTTGTCGTGTTTTGTTCCTTACTAATTTTTTCTTTTGGCATGATTCGCATGCGTTAACGAATTCCTGTACCTCTTTTTTCAATGTGGGCCAATAATATTTTTCCCGTATTCTCCTGTAGGTTTTGGTAATTCCCTTGTGTCCGGCGAAAGCGGACAGATGGTTTTCCTTCACGATAGTCAGGCGCTCACTCTCTTTGGGTATAATGACTTCGTTGCCACATGCAA
This sequence comes from Megalopta genalis, assembly GCF_051020955.1. Taxonomy (NCBI): domain Eukaryota; kingdom Metazoa; phylum Arthropoda; class Insecta; order Hymenoptera; family Halictidae; genus Megalopta; species Megalopta genalis. The sequence goes on along the minus strand of NW_027477033.1, from coordinate 54,805 downwards.
AGATTTTTGTGTTGGTAGTTGCGAAAGTGTTAACTAATAATTTATAAATAGTGTGCCATGGTATATCGTCCAGTTGTGTTTTTGAAATACTAATGGAATCTAACTGCAGTTCTGTTGCTACATCTAGTATTGATTGGGACAGTTCGAGTAGGTCTTCGTAGGTTGCCAAGTGGTGTTGCGAATTTTTAATTGGGAGTAGGATTAGTCTTTTGTTACCCAGTTTTAATACTCTTGCGCGGGACAAGGTGAGGTCTGAGATTTTGGGAATTTTTCCGGCCTTAAAGAGGTCGATGGCGCCCACATCCAGCGGGTGGCCACTGGTGGTCACGAATGCCGCGATGTTATCGTTTCTCATGATTAATCTGTCTCGTGTGTGCGTTATAGTTCTCTTTTGGGGTGACGCTGGGGGGTTGTAATCTTTGAAGATAACTTCGTCTTCGTCCGTATCAGTTTCGTCGTCGTTACTCGGGCTCGGAGGTTGTCGTCTCTCCTGAGGAGGGGAGATGGCTGGGCTGCTTACGTGGGGAGAGGTTTCTCGCGAAGTCGACGAGTGTGGGGAGGGTGGAGAATATGGTGATGATAAGGGGGAGTCAGAGGTGGAGGGAGAGGTTGGTGATGGAGTCGGAGAATAAGTTTGTTTATTAAGATTTCGGGGTTTCCTTACGGCGTCGGAAGGATCTGACGAATTTGATGTTGTTGACAGTGGGAGTACGGAAGCTGGGTTTCGAGAAAGCGCGTCTGCATTTACGTTAGCTTTGCCTGATTTGTAGGAGATTGTGTAGTCAAATTCTGCCAATTTTAATCTCCATCTCAGTAATCGGGATGTGGGATCCTTAACTGAGTTCATCCACACGAGTGGGCGGTGGTCGGTAACAAGTTTGAATTTGTGGCCGTAAATGTATGGCCTGAAATATTGAGTGCAATATATGATGGCTAAACACTCCTTTTCTATAGTCGAGTAATTTAGTTCGGCACCATGTAGCAATCGTGACGCGTAAGCTATTGGACGGTCCCTTCCGATTTCCCCCTGGCTCAATATTCCGCCGATGGCAAATCCAGAAGCGTCCGTCGTTATGTTGAATTCTTTAGCGAAATCCGGGTATTGGAGGAGTGGCTCTGTTATTAGGATTTCGCGGAGGGTGTTAAAGGCATTTTCCTGTTCTAGGTTCCACACGAATTTCGCGTTCTTTTTTAACAAAACCGTCAGGGGTTTTGAGATTTGTGAGAATTTGGGGATGAATCTCCTGTAGTAACCTGACAGACCCAAGAATTCGCGCAAGTTTTTCGTGGATTTTGGTCGGGGAAAATTCTGTACGGCTTCTACCTTTTTCGGGCAAGGTTTTACGCCGTCTTCGCCTATAACATGGCCCAAATATGCCACTTCACGGTGGAGGAACGAACACTTAGACGGTTGTAGTTTCAGATTGGCCTCTCGCAATCTGTCGGCCAGTTTGTAAAATTTCGCACGATGCTCCGACAGGCTGCGAGCGTAAATGACGATGTCGTCCAAATACACGAACAATTCATTGCCCTGGAGGCCGGTGAGAATGCTGTCCATTAGGCGCTGAAACGTCGCGGGCGCGTTTCGGAGACCGAAAGGCATACGCTTGAATTCGTAGTGACCGTAAGGCGTCGAAAAAGCGGTCTTCTCGGCATCGTCGGGGTGCATCCCTATTTGATGGAAGCCACTCGCCAAGTCAAATACGCTAAAATACTTTGCGCTCCCCAACTGGTCGAGGATTTCCAGTATACTAGGTAGGGGGTACGCATCGGGAATAGACTTTTCGTTGATGGCGCGAAAGTCGATCACCATCCTCCATCTTTTGTTCCCATCTGCGTCGGCTTTTTTCGGCACGACCCAGAGTGGACTATTGTATGGTGATTTTGAGGGAGCGACTATATCTTGATCCAGGAGCTCCCTCATTTGGTTGTTTATTTCTTCGCGATGGACAGGCGGGTATCGATATTGTTTAACGTGAATCGGTATTTGATCTGTAGTGACTATTTTATGTTGTACGGCATTGGTTTTCCCGAGGCGTTCCCCCGGGAGATGGAAGAGATCGTGGTTGTCTTTGAGTAATTGTTTGACGTGTTCCCGCTCCTCCTCGCCGAGATGGTCCGTACTGATTATGTCGGTGACCTTTTCATAGCGGGAGGTTGTGGAATTTAGATTATATATCGAGCTTGACTTAGTGCGTTGCAATTTAGAGGTTGGAAAATACTTCTGCGCTTCGTTGGCATCTAAGATCTCCTCCAACTCCACCAGTTCCATGGTCGGCATGGTGAAATCTATCGGGTCGTTAGTGGTATTGACGCAACGCACGGTCGCTTGTCCGCCGGAGTTTCTAACGCAGCAGTGAGGAATGAAAACCCCCTTCGCTACTTCGCGACGGCTCAGGTAACCATATTCTGGTCCGGTCACCTTTATTTTGATACACGCCGCGGTACGTGACTCTATTTTGCATCTTTTTTGGGTGGTAAATGGAAACTCGTTTCCCTGCCATGTTAAGGATTCGGTTCTGTATGAAATCTCCGCTCCCTGTGATAGAAATGTGGAGCCTAATATTCCGTCCGCGGAGATAGGAAATGAGTCGGCTACCACATGGAATTCGACTTTCGCGTCCGCGATCGAGATTAGCGTCGTACCGATAGTTGTGACCGCCCCGTCCGTAATCCCGGTTATATTGATAGTATCTGAAACGTTGACGACCACGTCCGGTTTGAGGCGCGAGGTTTTAATAATGTTTGGTTCCGCCCCGGTGTCTATCATCAACTGCGCAGTGTTTATCAATTCGGGTGGAGAAACGGATACGTGCGGTACGGCTGCAGCGGGTCGAAGAGTTATTCGCGCGATCCTACTTCCGTCTTTGGTTCCGCGTCGTCCGCGATCATCCGGACTATTTGATTGTTCCTGTTTTCCTCCCGACGGTTGTTTTGGCGGGTCGGGAGGTCGCGCTCGTTTCCCGAATGTTGTTCACGCATGCGGTTATTGTATTCTCGCTTCCTGCATTCGTGGATGTCGTGCCCCGGGAATGTACAGTAATTACAGAATTTTTGGGTGTAATCGTTGTTTTGACTCTGTCCGCGCGGGGCATAGCGATAATTGTCGCGCGACGGTGTCTCGTACCTACTCGCGGTGTCGTATTGTCGTGACGATGTGTCGTAATCGGTCGGAGATCTGGATGCATCCCCTCGGCGACGCTGTGTCGTGTCATACTGGCGCGGTGGCGCGTCATAATGGCGTGGTGGCGCGTCGCGATGGCGCGGCGGCGCGTCGTAATGGCGCGGCGGCGCGTCGTAATGGCCTGCATGCGGGCGGGCCGTATTATCGTTACGGGGTTGGTCTGCATAAGCGCCTCTTTGTTCGGAGCGACGGTACGGCGACGGTGCCCTAAACCGATGCGTGTCGGATCCAGTTTCTTCCCGACGGTTGTATATACTTCCCGCGAACCGTACTTCTCGAGTGTTTATGTTACCGTATCTTAGTTTATCCGTCTCGAGGCGCCTAAATATCTTGACGGATTCGTCGAACACCGTATCCATGTGTTTCTTCCGCTCGGTGAGTAATTCCGATCTAATACCGGGAATTGTGCCATCGATAAAGCAATCCCTAGCGAAGTCGTCGATTTCCGTTACGTCTGCGTGGTCTCCCATACAATTTAATATAGCGGCGTGCAAATCTCTTACGCGGTTAATGTAGTCGAAGATGTTTTCTTTTTCGTACATGTACAAGTTTGCCAATTGTCCCCGATAATGATCGACCTTGTGGCTGGCACCGAATAGTGTTTTCAATCGCTCGCATATTTCTGAGACCGTGCTTATCGGCTTGAACTCTACCGCCGAGAGGGCATGTCCTCGTAACTTGCCCACAATTAATCGCGCGAGGCTTCGTTCGGAATGCACAGGGATTAAGGACTTCGCATGAAGGCATGCGCGTGTGAACTGTAATACGGGAGGTCGAGTGCCGTCGAAGGTCGGAATCAAATCTACCGCCGATTTCAGGGTTAAATTAGAATCTTCCGCGTCGTGTCCGCGGTAATACGGAACATGCGCCAGCGGATCGGGGACGGTGTCGACTACTTCGGCGGGGCGAGAATTTTCAAGCAACAATTTCTCCATTTGTTCGCGGAGCTGTGCATTTTCAGCGGCTATCGCGTCGCGATCCTTGTTAAGGTCCTCTTGGGCTTGGGACATTTGCGAGTCGAGTAAATTACGCTTACGTTCGAGACTACGAGCTTGTTCCTGGAGGCGGTTTTCCCTGGTCGCGAGCGATTTCTGGATCGCGGAGAGTTCGTCTTGAGTCAGCGGTTTACTTTCGAGATCGTAGGATTTTGAACGCGTGCAATCAGCCGGGTTAACGGGCATGGTGAGAGGTGGTTTAGTATCCCACCGCTGCCACCAATTGTTACGTCCCGCGGTAGACGTTCCGAAAAATATATGTTACCCTTCTACGGACCGCGGAAACAGACGTATTTCGAACCACCGTTTTGCACACGCGACGCGTACCGTTCGCGTATTACAGGGTCTCACGACCCGTCAGCTCGGCTCTATTTGGGATGATTGCACTGCACTTACCTCGTTGCCTCCGCTCATCCCCTGGATCGGTGTTCGGCCTGATTTTGTGTAGGGGAGGTTATTGGCAGGCCCCGGCGTCGTCGAGACTTTCCTGGGCGTTGGCGGTTGGTAGCTCGATCGGGGTTTCGGTGGAGTGATCTCCGGATGCAGGACGTTGGGGAAATGAATTGAATTGAGTCTAACTAAATAGTATATTCTATTATAATATAAACTACAAAGCGCGTTCTTACTTCCTACGAATAGAATTCCTAACGTTATAATCGCGGAGAGTTTGACTGGATATGGAACCGAAAGGTCTCCCCGGTTGGGAGCTCAGAAATCGAGTCGTAGAGGTTGGATGCGGAACTGCTCTGCTCGGCTCCGCATGGGTCCTCCTCGGCTGCGATCCCGCCGCCATCTTGGTAGGCTCGGTCGCCGTGGAGGGAGGTCTCCATGGCAACGGAGCGCTCGGAGCGGGGATGCCACGTTCAGCGGACTGACGTAACACCAGTCCGCGCGCAATTGTGGCTACTTAGAATATGTCTAACGCCACGAGTTATGTTCTAATGTTACTTAAGTATTAGTGTTCATGCGGTTTAGTGTTATCGGTGTGGTGGAGTTCGGTGGGTTCTGTGTGGTTGGTAAAGACGTGTAGTTAACGTAGAGTTCTGTAGTGTCTTATGAAGGTGGGTATGTAACTGAGTGTGCATCTTATTCTTATGATGATAAGGTGAATACATATTTACTTATTTTATATTTATTCGAGTAATTATATGGTAATTGTCCTTAATCAAACGTCGGGAGACGTAACATTAGCTTCAAATCCGTGCGATACACAAGATTTAGCTTCAATTCAATGCGATGTAGTAGGTTCAGCTTCAAATCCATGCGGCACATATGATTTAGCTTCAAATACTTGCGATATAAGTGATATAGTTTCAAATGGAGGCGAAACGAACGAGTTAGCTTCAAGTCCATGCGAAACACATGATTTAGCTGCAAATCAATGCGATGTAGAAGGTTTAGCTTCAAATCAACGCGATACACTAGATTTAGCTTCAAATCAATGCAATGTAGAAGGTTCTGCTTCAAATCCATACGACACATATGATTTAGCTTCAAATACTTGCGATATAAGTGATATAGCTTCAAAAGCTGGAGGAACAAACGAGGTAGCTTCAATTCCATGCGAAAGAAATGATTTAGCTTCAAATCAATGCGAAGTAGAAGGCTTAGCTTCGAATTCATGCGAAACAAATTGTTTAGCTACAAATACTTGTGATATACATTATTTAGCTACAACTGCATGCGAAACAAACGAGTTACCATCAAATCCATACGAAACACATGATTAAGCTTCAAATCAATGCGATGTAGATGGTTTGCTTCAAATCCATGCGATACACAAGATTTATGTTCAAATCAATGTGATGTAGTAGGTTCAGCTTCAAATCCATGCGATACACAAGATTTAGCTTCAAATCAATACGATGTAGCAGGTTCAGCTTCAAATCCATGCGGCACATATGATTTAGCTACAAATACTTGTGATATACATTATTTAGCTACCACTGCATGCGAAACAAACGAGTTAGCTTCAAATTCATGCGAAATGAACAATTTAACTTCAGATTTATTGCGAAATAGACGAGTTAGCTTTAAATCAACGCGAGACATACGATTTAGCTTCAATATCATGCGAAACACACGATTTCGATTGAAATTCGTGCAAAATAACGATTTTAAATAATCGATTTTGCTTCAAATTCATGCGAAATGAACAATTTAGCTTCAGATTCATACGAAATACACGAATTAGCTTTAAATCAACGCGAAACATACGATTTAGCTCCAATATCATGCGAAACACACGATCTCGATTCAAATTCGTGCAAAATAGCGATTTTAAATAATCGATTTTGCTTCAAATTTATGCGAAATGAACAATTTAGCATCAGATCCATGCGATATACACGAATTAGCTTTAAATCCACGCGAAACATACGATTTAGCTTCAATATCATGCGAAACACAAGATTTAGTTTCAAATTCATGGGAAACACGTTGTTTAGCATCAAATACAAGCGAAACAAATGGTTTAGCTTCAAATACTTGTGATATACATGATTGAGCTACAACTGCAGGCGAAACAAACGAGTTAGCTTCAAATCCAAGCGATACACATGATTTAGATTCAAATCAACGCGAAGTAGAAGGCTTAGCGTCAAATCCATTCGAAACAGATGGTTTAGCTTCAAATACTTGCGATATAAATGATAAAGCTTCGAATGCAGACGAAACAAACGAGTTACCTTCAAATCCATGCGAAACACATGATTTAGCTGCAAATCAATGCGATGTAAAATGTTTAGCTTCACATCCAAGCAATACACAGGATTTAGCTTCAAATCAATGCGATGTAGAAGGCTTAGCTTCAAATCCATGCGAAACACATGATTTAGCTTCAAATAAATTCGAAGTAGAAGGCTTAGCTTCTAATCCATGCGAAACAACTGGTTTATCTTCAAATACTTGTGATATTCATGATTGAACTTCAACTGCATGCGAAACAAACGAGTTAGCTACAAATGCAAACAAAACACATGATTTTGCTTAAAATCAATGCGAAGTAGGAGGCTTCGCTCTGAATCCATGCGAAACGAATGGTTTAGCTTCAAATACTTTTTTTGTACATGATTTAGCTTCAACTTCATGCGATACAAACGTGTTAGCTTCAAATCCAAGCGAAACACATGATTTAGCTTCAAATCAATGCGAAGTATAAGGCTTAGCTTCAAATCCGAACGAAACACATGATTTAGTTTCAAATACGTGCGATATAAATGAAATAGCTACAAATGCAGACGAAACAAACGAGTTATCTCCAAATCAATGCGAATCACATGATTTAGATTCTAATCAATGCGACGTAGAAGGCATAGCTTCAAATCAATGCGAATCAAATGGTTTAGATTCAGATACTTGTGATAAACATGATTTAGCTGCTACTGCATGCGAAACAAACGAGTTAGCTTCAAATCAATGCGAAACAAATGGTTTAGCATCAAATACTGGTGATATACATGATTTAGCCTCAACAGCATGCGAAACAAACGAGTTAGCTTCAAATCCAAGCAAAACACATGATTTAGATACAAATCCGTGCGAAACACATGATTTAGCATCAAGTCAATGCGAAGTAGAAGGCTTAGCTTCAAATCCATGCCGAAGAAATTATTTTTATTCAAACACTTGCGATACAAGTGATATAGCTTCAAATGCAGGCGACACAAACCAGTTAGCATCAAATCCATGCAAAACACATGAGTAAGCTAAAAATCCATGCGAAAAACATGATTCAGGTTCAAATTTATGGGAAACACGTGGTTTAACTTCAAATACATGCAAAACAAATTGTTAAGCTTCAGATACTTATGATTTAGCAGCAACAGCATGCGAAACAACGAGTTAGCTTCAAATCCAAGCGAAACACATGATTTAGCTTCAAATACTTTGGGATATAAGTGATATAACTTGAACGGACTGCGAAGCAAACGGGTTAGATTCAAATCCATGCCAAACACATGATTTAGCTTCAAATTCTTGCGAAACACAAGGTTTAGCTTCAAATTCATGCGAAACAAATGGATTAGCTTCAAATACTTGCGATATAAATGATTTAGATTCAAAACAATGCGAAGTAGTACACTGAGCTTCAAATCCATGCGAAAAAAATGGTTTAGCTTCAAATATTTTTGCTATACGTAATTTAGCTTCAAATGCAGACGAAACAAACGAGTTAGCTTCAAAATCCATGCGATACATATGATTTATTTTCAACTCAATGCGAAGTAGAAGGCTTAGCTTCAAATCCATGAGAAACAAATAATTTAGGTTCAGATACTTGCGATGTAAGTAATGCAACTTCAAATGCCGGCGAAGCAAACGAGTTAGCTTCAAATCCATGCGAAACAAATGGTTTAGCTACAAACATTTGTGGTATGCATGATTTAGCTTCAACTGCATGCGGAAAAAACGAGTTAGCTTCAAATCCATGCGAAACACACGATTTAGCTTCAAATCAATGCGATGTAGAAGGTTTAGCTTCAAATCCAAACGAAACACATCATTTAGCTTCAAATACTTGCGATATAAGTGATCTAGCTTCAAATACAGGCGAAACAAATGATATATCTTCAAACACTTGGGGTGTAAGTGATATAGCTTCAAATGAAGACTAATCAAACGAGTTAGCTTCAAAATCCACGCGATACACTTGATTTAGCTTCAAATACTAGCGATATAAGTAATGTAGATTCAACTGCAGGCGAAACGAACGAGTTAGCTTCAAATCCATGCGAAACACATGATTCAGCTGCAAATCAATGCGATGTAGAAGGTTCAGCTTCAAATCGATGCGAAACACATGATTCAGCTGCAAATCAATGCGATGTAGAAGGTTTAGCTTCAAATCATGCGAAACACATTATTTAGCTGCAAATCAATGCGATGTAGAAGGTTTAGCTTCAAATCCATGCGATACACTAGATTTAGCTTCAAATCAATGCGATGTAGAAGGTTTAGCTTCAAATCCGCGTGAAACAAATGATTTGGCTTCAAATACTTGCGATATAATTGATATAGCTTCAAATGCAGGCGAAATAAACGAGTTAGCGTCAAATCCATGCGGATCACATGATTTAACTTCAAATCAATGCGAAGTAGAAGGCATATCTGCAAACCCATGCGATACAAATGGTTTAGATTCAAATAATTGTGATATACATGATTTAGCTTCAGCTGCATTCGAAACAGACGATTTAGCTTCGAATCCACGCGATATACATTATTTAGCTTCAATACAATGCGAATTAGAAGGCTTAGCTTCAAATCCATGCGAAACGAATGATTTAGCTTCAAATCCATGCGAAAGACATGATTTAGATTCAAAACATTGCGAAGTAGAACGCTTAGGTTCAAATCCATGCGAATCAAATGGTTTAGTTTCAAATACTTGTGATATACATGATATTGTGGCGGACCAGACATAAAAAGACACGTCCTTCAAAAGCGGGGTGTACACATGCCTTTTTCGGGTTTTCCTTTTTCTTTTCAAGGACTTTCCCTACCAATAAATACGAGGACCTCTCGACCGAGAGAATTCAGTTAGCAAGTTTTCCTCCGACTCTCAACGTGTCCATATTTCTGTATCATCCGTCACTCGTTTTCCTTCTACACACTGTACCTCATCGCCTTTTGTTACAAGTTATATTAGAGTTCTCGTTATATAAAAACCAAAAAAACTCTCGGATTATTTTATATAAACCGTCGCAGTAACCCCTGCGACAAACTGGTGACCCCGACGTGATCCGAGAGTACCGCGAGTGCGTGATAACCGAGAACTTAGCGACTCTTAGTGACATTTCGTTCGGCAGCATACGAACTTCGCGATCCGAGTGGTGTTATACAAACTGTGTGAACTTTATTTTTTTTAATAATACATACGAAATGATGGACGCCAGCCCAATCCAGACTACCGCCTCCGGTGTAGAGGTAGACCAAACAGTGGATCTCGCACCGAGAGCACACGTTGCCAGCATCGACAGGACACCCGCCCCGGACAACAATTTGGCGCAGCAAGTAGAAGCTTTAACGCGTCAAGTAGCCACGCTGACAGCAATATTAAACGAAAGAGAAGCTCGACCACGCAGTAAAAACTTCACGCGAGGCAGATCACGGCAACGTAGCCATAGTCGTGGTAAGCAAGGTATGTGTTGCTACCACGCACGCTTCGCGGATAAAGCCATAAAATGCATTTCTCCGTGCACCGCGAATCCGGGAAACTCAAATCCTCGTCAATAATCGCGGCAACATATGACGAGTTCCCTACAAGCCGCCTTTTTATCACTGAAAAAGCGTCAAGGATTCAATACCTTATTGATACTGGCGCGGACGTGAGCGTTTACCCTCGGACGTACTTATCGACGAACCCGCCGCGCTCAAATTACGAAATGGTTGCGGCAAACGGTACAAGGATCCCCATATATGGGACAATTACACTGAGAGTCGACTTCGATCTACGTCGCGAGTTAATATGGCGATTTATTGTAGCGGATATCGCTAAACCAATCATCGGCGCGGATTTCCTAGGTCATTTTGGGTTACTCGTCGACATCAAAAACAGATGTTTAGTCGATGGCACAACATCGCGAACTACGCAAGGCTCAATAGTACGGGACAAATTTGTCACAATCAAGACAATTCACGGCGATACGCAATATCACGCCTTACTTTCACGATACAGTGAAATAACACATCCCGCGGGCACGCCTAGCGCTGCAAAACACAGTATCAAGCACCATATTGAAACGACCCCCGGACCGCCTATCTCTCACAAAGTCCGACGACTCGCACCGGACCGCTATAAAGCAGCAAAAGCGGAATTTGACCTGCTGCTCAAGCAAGGGATTATTCGACCTTCTAAGAGCCCATGGTCATCACCGTTGCACATGGTCACGAAAAAGAACGGAGAATGGCGCCCTTGCGTCGACTACCGCGGGTTGAATAAACGAACAATTCCGAATAGATATCCCATACGACGCATCGAAGATTTCTCACAAAATCTACACGGAAAAACAATCTTTTCAACCATCGACCTCGTGCGCGCTTACCACCAGATACCGATAGCTGCGGAGGATATTCCAAAAACCGCCGTAATTACACCTTTTGGTTTATTTGAATATTTATACGGACCCTTCGGCCTTTGCGGGATAGCTCAAACTTTTCAGAGATTCGTAGACGAAGTTACGCGAGGTTTGGATTTCGACTTCGCCTATCTCGACGATTTTTTAATAGCTTCCGCAAACCCGAGCGAACATCTGCAACACCTCGAGATTATTTTCAAAAGATTTAAGGAATATGGCATTGTCATAAATCCAAGCAAATGCGTATTCGGAGCCTCTCAGGTCAAATTTCTCGGCTACCAGGTAGACGAGAAGGGCACTCGCCCACCCGAACATAAGGTCGACGCCGTAAAAAACTTCCCTCAGCCGACAACCGTAAAACAATTACGCCGTTTCCTTGGGATGGTTAACTTCTACCGTCGATTCCTGCCAGCAGCTGCTACACGACAAAAGCCCCTTAACGGCCTACTGACAGGCCCAAAAATGACAGGTAACAAACCTATCAATTGGACCGAAGAGGCCAAACAAGCTTTCGTCGCAATAAAAGAAGGCCTAGCAAACGCCACGCTGTTGGTACATCCAGCAATAAATGCTCCATTATCAATAACTGTGGACGCTTCTGACCACGCGATAGGAGCCGTTTTGCAACAAAGGACAAACAACGATTGGCGACCCCTTGGATTTTTCTCTCGCCCCCTGACAAAAACACAAGCTAAGTATAGCGCGTACGATCGCGAGCTTCTCGCTATTTACGAAGCCATAAAGTACTTCATTTACGCTGTATAAGGAAGAAACTTCACCATATTCACCGATCACAAACCGCTTACTTATGTTTTTAACCAAAAGAAAGAAAAATCCCCAAGGCAGTTCCGTTACTTTGATTACATTTCACAATTCACATCGGACATAAAACATATTTCGGGCATAGATAATGTAGTCGCAGACGCTTTATCGAGAATCGAAGAAATCGAAGAGATCAATTACTCAGCTGTCGCCGCAGCACAAACCGATGACGAAGAACTACAACATTTATTGCAATCCGATACAAACCTACAACTAAAATCTATTTTCTTTGAACCGTGTAAACCCAACATCTACTGCGATATTTCTACACAGAGAGCCCTTATATCGTACCGTCATTTCGCAAGAAGGTTTTCCAACGGATCCATGGATTAGCCCACCCAGGTACACGGGCCACTTATAAACTTATTTCAGAAAGGTTTGTGTGGCCATCCATGCGGAAAGATTGCACACAATGGGTTCGAACATGCATACAATGCCAAAAATCAAAAATATCTAAGCACGTGTCTTCACCTATAGGCAAATTTGAAACACCAAGCGCTAGATACCAGCACATTCATATGGACATAGTTGGCCCGATGACATCCTCAGAAGGTTTCAAGTACTGCGTAACGTACGTGGATCGATTCACGCGATGGCCCGAAGCCTGGCCAGTGGAAGAAATCACCGCAGAAGCAGTCGCAAAAGTTTTTATGAACTGGATTAGCCGCTTCGGAGTCCCCGCGAGAATAACAACCGACCAAGGAAGACAGTTCACTTCACAGTTATTCAAAGAATTAACCTGTTTGATTGGCGCCTCATACCTTATGACAACTGCATACCACCCGCAAGCCAACGGAATGGTTGAACGATTCCATAGGCAACTCAAAGCAGGAATCATGTGTCATGAAGACAACAAATGGACGCAACGACTTCCTATTGTTTTATTAGGCATTAGATCAGCACCCAAAGAAGATCTACAGGCAAGCTCAACAGAGCTAGTATATGGAGAAAGTGTCCGTTTACCAGGAGAATTTTTCGAAAACCATAAAGTACAGGATACCAATGATTTCGTAAAACAACTACGCCAGCATATCAAGGAAATTAAACCAACAGCTCCGGTTAAACACGGAGAGAAAAAACCTTTTATTTTTAAAGACCTAGCAACGTCGCAACAAGTCTTCGTTCGCCATGACGCGGTAAGAAAACCCTTACAGCCACCATACGATGGACCATATACAGTAATCGACCGCGCAACAAAATATTTTACCCTTGATATCGCCGGAAAACATACAAAAATCTCCACCGACCGCCTTAAACCAGCATATTTATTAAAAGATGCCGCAAACAATAATACACAACACAACAAGACTAACCTGCAACCAGAAGTACAAGCACAAGGCACTTCAAACGTACCAACGACAACACGTTCCGGTAGAAGAGTAAAATTTCCAGACTTCTTCGGAATGCCGTTAGCTCACGAACATACTTATTAATATACTCCGATATATCTTACGTACGCATATTATAAACCATGAAAAGTGCTGTCCACTACTAATACAATTATCAATGTTATAAGCGACATATTCACCCCGTAAAATGTATATATTTTAGATTACCACGTTGATCTCCCATAGGTATAATATCTTTTTTTTTTCAACCAATTTTGTACTTTAGCGTTAATCACTGGAAGGGGGGTGAATGTGGCGGACCAGACATAAAAAGACACGTCCTTCAAAAGCGGGGTGTACACATACCTTTTTCGGGTTTTCCCGACGCAAGGCGTACACCCCGCAATAAAACAATAAAATCGTTGGGACACAGCTTCGGACCATAGGTCCCGGATCACCCCGGTCGGAAAATCTTCGGGAAAGGCCATCGCCCTTCCCGAGGACTTTCCTTTACCAATCTCAAGGACTTTCCCTACCAATAAATACGAGGACCTCTCAACCGAGAGAAGTCAGTTAGCAAGTTTTCCTCCGACTCTCAACGTGTCCATATTTCTGTATCATCCGTCACTGGTTTACCTTCTACACACTGTACCTCATCGCCTTTTGTTACAAGTTATATTAAAGTTCTCGTTATATAAAAACCAAAAAAACTCTCGGATTATTTTATATAAACCGTCGCAGTAACCCCTGCGACAAAATATAGATTTAACTGTATGCGAAACGAACGAGTTAGCTTCAAATCCAAACGAAACACATGATTTAGCTTCAAATCAATGCGATGTAGAAGATTTAGCTTCAAATCCAAGCGAAACACATGATTTAGCATCAAATCAATGCGATGTAGAAGGTTTAGCTTCAAATCAACGCGAAACAAATGATTAACTTTAAACACTTGGGTTATAATTGATATAGCTTCAAATGCAGACGAAACAAATGATTTAGCTTCACATACTTGCGACGTAATTGATATAGGATTCAAATGCATGCGAAACAAACGAGTTAGCGTCAAATCCATGCGAAACACATGATTAAACTTCAAATGCATACGAAACACATGATTTGGCTTCGATACAATGCGAAGTGAAAGGTTTAGCTTCAAATCCATGCGAAACATATGATTTAGCTTCACATACTTGCGACGTAATTGATATAGGATTCAAATGCATGCGAAACAAACGAGTTAGTTTCAAATTCATGCGAAGCACATGATTTAGCTTCAAATCATTGCGGAATAGAAGGTTTAGCTTCAAATGCATGCGAAACACATGATTTAACTTCAAATCAATGCGAAGTAGAAGGCTTAGCTTCAAATCCATGCGAATCGAATGGTTTAGCTTCAAATACTTGTGATATACATGAGTTATCTTCAAATGCAGGCGAATCAAAAGAGTTAGCTTCAAATCCATGCGAAACACATCATTTAGCTTCAAATTCATGCGAAACACATTGTTTAGCTTAATATTCATGCGAAACAAATGGTGCTGCTTAAAATACTTGTGATATACATGATTTACCTTCAACCGGATGCGAAACAAACGAGTTACCATCAAATCCATACGAAACACATGATTAAGCTTCAAATCAATGCGATGTAGATGGTTTGCTTCAAATCCATGCGATACACAAGATTTATGTTCAAATCAATGTGATGTAGTAGGTTCAGCTTCAAATCCATGCGATACACAAGATTTAGCTTCAAATCAATGCGATGTAGTAGGTTCAGCTTCAAATCCATGCGGCACATATGATTTAGCTACAAATACTTGTGATATACATTATTTAGCTACCACTGCATGCGAAACAAACGAGTTAGCTACAAATCCATGCGAAACAAATGGTTTAGCTTCAAATACTTGTGATAAACATGATTTAGCTTCAACTGCTTGCGAAACAAACGAGTTAGCTTCAAATCCATGGGAAACACATCATTTAGCTTCAAATTCATGCGAAACACATGGTTTAGCTTAATATTCATGCGAAACAGATGGTTAAGATTCAGATACTTGTGATAAACATGATATAGCTTCAACTGCATGCGAAACAAACGAGTTAGCTTCCAGTCCAAGCGAAACACATGATTTAGATTCAAATTCATGCGAAACACATGGTTCAGCTTCAAATCAATGCGAAACAAATGGTTTAGCTTCAAATACTTGTGATAAACATTATTTAGCTTCAAGAGCATGCAAAACAAACGCGTTAGCATCAAATCCAAAGCAAACACATCATTTAATTACAAATCAATGCGAAGTAGAAGGCTTAGCTCCAAATAAATGCGAAACAAATAGTTTAGCTTCTGATACTTGTGATATACATGATTTAGCTTCAACTGCATGTCAAAAAAACGAGTTAGCTTCAAATCCGTGCGAAACACATGACTTAGCTTCAAATACTTGCGATATAAGTGATATAGATTCAAATCAATGCGAAGTAGAAGGCATAGCTCCAAATCAATGCGAAACAAATGCTTCAGCTTCAAATACTTATGATACACATGATTTATCTTCAACTGTATGCGAAACAAACGAGTTAGCTTCAAATCCAAGCGAAACACATGATTTAGCTTCAAATTCATGCGAAGCACATGGTTTAGATTAATATTGATGCGAAAGAAATGGTTTAGCTTAATATTCATGCGAAACAAATGGTTCATTTTGAAATACTTGTGATATACATGATTTAGCTTCAACTGCATGCGAAATAAACGAGTTAGCTTCAAATCCAAGCGAAACGAATGATTTAGCTTCAAATCAATGCGAAGTAGAAGGCTTAGATCCAAATAAATGCGAAACAAATAGTTTAGCTTCTAATACTTGTGATATACATGATTTAGCTTCAACTGCATGCCAAACAAACGAGTTAGCTTCAAATCCATGCGAAACACATCATTTATCTTCAAATTCATGCGAAACACACGGTTTATCTTAATATTCATGCGAAAGAGATGGTTAAGATTCAGATACTTGTGATAAACATGATATAGCTTCAACTGCATTCGAAACAAACGAGTTAGCTTCAAATCCAAGCTACATACATGATTCAGCTTCAAATTCATGCGAAGTAGAAGGCTTAGCTTCAAATCCATCTGAAACGAATGGTTTAGTTTCAAATACGTGTTTTATACATGATTTAGCTTCAACTGCATGCGAAACAAACGAGTTATCTTCAAATCCATGCGAAACACATGATTAAGCTTCAAATCAATGCGATGTAGATGGTTTGCTTCAAATCCATGCGATACACAAGATTTATGTTCAAATCAATGTGATGTAGTAGGTTCAGCTTCAAATCCATGCGATACACAAGATTTAGCTTCAAATCAATACGATGTAGCAGGTTCAGCTTCAAATCCATGCGGCACATATGATTTAGCTACAAATACTTGTGATATACATTATTTAGCTACCACTGCATGCGAAACAAACGAGTTAGCTTCAAATTCATGCGAAATGAACAATTTAGCTTCAGATTCATACGAAATACACGAATTAGCTTTAAATCAACGCGAAACATACGATTTAGCTCCAATATCATGCGAAACACACGATCTCGATTCAAATTCGTGCAAAATAGCGATTTTAAATAATCGATTTTGCTTCAAATTTATGCGAAATGAACAATTTAGCATCAGATCCATGCGATATACACGAATTAGCTTTAAATCCACGCGAAACATACGATTTAGCTTCAATATCATGCGAAACACAAGATTTAGTTTCAAATTCATGGGAAACACGTTGTTTAGCATCAAATACAAGCGAAACAAATGGTTTAGCTTCAAATACTTGTGATATACATGATTGAGCTACAACTGCAGGCGAAACAAACGAGTTAGCTTCAAATCCAAGCGAGACACATGACTTAGCTTCAAATCAATGCGATGTAGAAGGTTTAGCTTCAAATCCACGCGAAACATATGATTTAGCTTCAAACACTTGGGGTATAAGTGATATCGATTCAAATGCATACTAATCAAACGAGTTAGCTTCAAAATCCACGCGATACACATGATTTAGCTTCAAATACTTGCGATATAAGTGATGTAGAATCAACTGCAGGCGAAACGAACGAGTTAGCTTCAAATCCATTCAAAACTCATGATTTAGCAGCAAATCAATGTGATGTAGAAGGTTTAGCTTCAAATCCATGCGATACACAAGATTTAGCTTCAAATCAATGCGATGTAGTAGGCTCAGCTTCAAATCCATGCGATATAAGTGATATAGCTTCATAAGCAGGAGGAACAAACGAGGTAGCTTCAATTCCATGCGAAACAAATGATTTAGCTTCAAATCAATGCGATGTAGATGGTAAGCTTCAAATCCATGCGATACACAAGATTTAGCTTCAAATCAATGTGATGTAGTAGGTTCAGCTTCAAATCCATGCGGCACATATGATTTAGCTTCAAATGATTGCGATATAAGTGATATAGTTTCAAATGGAGGCGAAACGAACGAGTTAGCTTCAAATCCATGCAAAACACATGATTTAGCTTCAAATCAATGCGATGTAGAAGGTTTAGCTTCAAATCCATGCGAAACACATGATACAGCTGCAAATCAATGCGATGTAGAAGGTTTAGCTTCAAATCCATGCGAAACACATTATATAGCTGCAAATCAGTGCGAAGTAGAAGGCTCGGGTTCAAATCAATGCGATACAAATGGTTCATCTTCAAATACTTGTGAAAGGCATGATTTAGCTTCAACTGCATGCGAAATACATGATTTAGCTTCAAATCAATGCGATGTAGAAGGTTTAGCTTCAAATCAATGCGAATCACATGGTTTAGATTCAGATACTTGTGATAAACATGATTTAGCTGCAACTGCATGCGAAACGAACGAGTTAGCTTCAAATCAATGCGAAACAAATGGTTTAGCATCAAATACTGGTGATATACATGATTTAGCTTCAACAGCATGCGAAACAAACGAGTTAGCTTCAAATCCAAGCAAAACACACGATTTAGATACAAATCCGTGCGAAACACATGATTTAGCATCAAGTCAATGCGAAGTAGAAGGCTTAGCTTCAAATCCATGCCGAAGAAATGATTTTTATTCAAACACTTGCGATACAAGTGATATAGCTTCAAATGCAGGCGACACAAACCAGTTAGCATCAAATCCATGCAAAACGCATGAGTAAGCTAAAAATCCATGCGAAAAACATGATTCAGGTTCAAATTCATGGGAAACACGTGGTTTAACTTCAAATACATGCAAAACAAATTGTTAAGCTTCAGATACTTATGATTTAGCAGCAACAGCATGCGAAACAACGAGTTAGCTTCAAATCCAAGCGAAACACATGATTTAGCTTCAAATACTTTGGGATATAAGTGATATAACTTGAACGGACTGCGAAGCAAACGGGTTAGATTCAAATCCATGCCAAACACATGATTTAGCTTCAAATTCTTGCGAAACACAAGGTTTAGCTTCAAATTCATGCGAAACAAATGGATTAGCTTCAAATACTTGCGATATAAATGATGTAGATTCAAAACAATGCGAAGTAGTACGCTTAGCTTCAAATCCATGCGAAAAAAATGGTTTAGCTTCAAATATTTTTGCTATACATAATTTAGCTTCACATGCAGACGAAACAAACGAGTTAGCTTCAAAATCCATGCGATACATATGATTTATTTTCAACTCAATGCGAAGTAGAAGGCTTAGCTTCAAATCCATGAGAAACAAATAATTTAGGTTCAGGTACTTGCGATGTAAGTAATGCAACTTCAAATGCCGGCGAAGCAAACGAGTTAGCTTCAAATCCATGCGAAACAAATGGTTTAGCTACAAACATTTGTGGTATGCATGATTTAGCTTCAACTGCATGCGGAAAAAACGAGTTAGCTTCAAATCCATGCGAAACACACGATTTAGCTTCAAATCAATGCGATGTAGAAGGTTTAGCTTCAAATCCAAACGAAACACATCATTTAGCTTCAAATACTTGCGATATAAGTGATCTAGCTTCAAATACAGGCGAAACGAACGAGTTAGCTTCAAATCCATGCGAAACACATGATTCAGCTGCAAATCAATGTGATGCAGAAGGTTTAGCTTGAAATCCATGCCAAACACATGATTTAGCTTCAAATCCATGGGATGTAGAAGGTTTAGCTTCAAATCCATGCGATACACATTCTTTAGCTGCAAATCAGTGCGAAGTAGAAGGCTCAGGTTCAAATCCATGCGATTCAAATGGTTCTTCTTCAAATACTTGTGAAAGACATGATTTAGCTTCAACTGCATGCGAAACACATGATGTAGCTTCAAATCAATGCGTTGTAGAAGGTTTAGATTCAAATCCATGCAAAACACGTGATTTAACTTCCAATTAATGCGAAGTAGAAGGCTTAGCTTCAAATCCATGCGAATCAAATGGTTTAGCTTCAAATACTGGTGATATACGTTATTTAGATTTAACTGCATGCGCAACGAACGAGTTAGCTTCAAATCAATGCGAAACACATGATTTAGCTGCAAATCAATCCGATGAAGAAGGTTTAGCTTCAAATCCATGCGAAACAAATGATATATCTTCAAACACTTGGGGTGTAAGTGATATAGCTTCAAATGAAGACTAATCAAACGAGTTAGCTTCAAAATCCACGCGATACACTTGATTTAGCTTCAAATACTAGCGATATAAGTAATGTAGATTCAACTGCAGGCGAAACGAACGAGTTAGCTTCAAATCCATGCGAAACACATGATTCAGCTGCAAATCAATGCGATGTAGAAGGTTCAGCTTCAAATCGATGCGAAACACATGATTCAGCTGCAAATCAATGCGATGTAGAAGGTTTAGCTTCAAATCATGCGAAACACATTATTTAGCTGCAAATCAATGCGATGTAGAAGGTTTAGCTTCAAATCCGCGTGAAACAAATGATTTGGCTTCAAATACTTGCGATATAATTGATATAGCTTCAAATGCAGGCGAAATAAACGAGTTAGCGTCAAATCCATGCGGATCACATGATTTAACTTCAAATCAATGCGAAGTAGAAGGCATATCTGCAAACCCATGCGATACAAATGGTTTAGATTCAAATAATTGTGATATACATGATTTAGCTTCAGCTGCATTCGAAACAGACGATTTAGCTTCGAATCCACGCGATATACATTATTTAGCTTCAATACAATGCGAATTAGAAGGCTTAGCTTCAAATCCATGCGAAACGAATGATTTAGCTTCAAATCCATGCGAAAGACATGATTTAGATTCAAAACATTGCGAAGTAGAACGCTTAGGTTCAAATCCATGCGAATCAAATGGTTTAGTTTCAAATACTTGTGATATACATGATATTGTGGCGGACCAGACATAAAAAGACACGTCCTTCAAAAGCGGGGTGTACACATGCCTTTTTCGGGTTTTCCTTTTTCTTTTCAAGGACTTTCCCTACCAATAAATACGAGGACCTCTCGACCGAGAGAATTCAGTTAGCAAGTTTTCCTCCGACTCTCAACGTGTCCATATTTCTGTATCATCCGTCACTCGTTTTCCTTCTACACACTGTACCTCATCGCCTTTTGTTACAAGTTATATTAGAGTTCTCGTTATATAAAAACCAAAAAAACTCTCGGATTATTTTATATAAACCGTCGCAGTAACCCCTGCGACAAACTGGTGACCCCGACGTGATCCGAGAGTACCGCGAGTGCGTGATAACCGAGAACTTAGCGACTCTTAGTGACATTTCGTTCGGCAGCATACGAACTTCGCGATCCGAGTGGTGTTATACAAACTGTGTGAACTTTATTTTTTTTAATAATACATACGAAATGATGGACGCCAGCCCAATCCAAACTACCGCCTCCGGTGTAGAGGTAGACCAAACAGTGGATCTCGCACCGAGAGCACACGTAGCCAGCATCGACAGGACACCCGCCCCGGACAACAATTTGGCGCAGCAAGTAGAAGCTTTAACGCGTCAAGTAGCCACGCTGACAGCAATATTAAACGAAAGAGAAGCTCGACCACGCAGTAAAAACTTCACGCGAGGCAGATCACGGCAACGTAGCCATAGTCGTGGTAAGCAAGGTATGTGTTGCTACCACGCACGCTTCGCGGATAAAGCCATAAAATGCATTTCTCCGTGCACCGCGAATCCGGGAAACTCAAATCCTCGTCAATAATCGCGGCAACATATGACGAGTTCCCTACAAGCCGCCTTTTTATCACTGAAAAAGCGTCAAGGATTCAATACCTTATTGATACTGGCGCGGACGTGAGCGTTTACCCTCGGACGTACTTATCGACGAACCCGCCGCGCTCAAATTACGAAATGGTTGCGGCAAACGGTACAAGGATCCCCATATATGGGACAATTACACTGAGAGTCGACTTCGATCTACGTCGCGAGTTAATATGGCGATTTATTGTAGCGGATATCGCTAAACCAATCATCGGCGCGGATTTCCTAGGTCATTTTGGGTTACTCGTCGACATCAAAAACAGATGTTTAGTCGATGGCACAACATCGCGAACTACGCAAGGCTCAATAGTACGGGACAAATTTGTCACAATCAAGACAATTCACGGCGATACGCAATATCACGCCTTACTTTCACGATACAGTGAAATAACACATCCCGCGGGCACGCCTAGCGCTGCAAAACACAGTATCAAGCACCATATTGAAACGACCCCCGGACCGCCTATCTCTCACAAAGTCCGACGACTCGCACCGGACCGCTATAAAGCAGCAAAAGCGGAATTTGACCTGCTGCTCAAGCAAGGGATTATTCGACCTTCTAAGAGCCCATGGTCATCACCGTTGCACATGGTCACGAAAAAGAACGGAGAATGGCGCCCTTGCGTCGACTACCGCGGGTTGAATAAACGAACAATTCCGAATAGATATCCCATACGACGCATCGAAGATTTCTCACAAAATCTACACGGAAAAACAATCTTTTCAACCATCGACCTCGTGCGCGCTTACCACCAGATACCGATAGCTGCGGAGGATATTCCAAAAACCGCCGTAATTACACCTTTTGGTTTATTTGAATATTTATACGGACCCTTCGGCCTTTGCGGGATAGCTCAAACTTTTCAGAGATTCGTAGACGAAGTTACGCGAGGTTTGGATTTCGTCTTCGCCTATCTCGACGATTTTTTAATAGCTTCCGCAAACCCGAGCGAACATCTGCAACACCTCGAGATTATTTTCAAAAGATTTAAGGAATATGGCATTGTCATAAATCCAAGCAAATGCGTATTCGGAGCCTCTCAGGTCAAATTTCTCGGCTACCAGGTAGACGAGAAGGGCACTCGCCCACCCGAACATAAGGTCGACGCCGTAAAAAACTTCCCTCAGCCGACAACCGTAAAACAATTACGCCGTTTCCTTGGGATGGTTAACTTCTACCGTCGATTCCTGCCAGCAGCTGCTACACGACAAAAGCCCCTTAACGGCCTACTGACAGGCCCAAAAATGACAGGTAACAAACCTATCAATTGGACCGAAGAGGCCAAACAAGCTTTCGTCGCAATAAAAGAAGGCCTAGCAAACGCCACGCTGTTGGTACATCCAGCAATAAATGCTCCATTATCAATAACTGTGGACGCTTCTGACCACGCGATAGGAGCCGTTTTGCAACAAAGGACAAACAACGATTGGCGACCCCTTGGATTTTTCTCTCGCCCCCTGACAAAAACACAAGCTAAGTATAGCGCGTACGATCGCGAGCTTCTCGCTATTTACGAAGCCATAAAGTACTTCATTTACGCTGTATAAGGAAGAAACTTCACCATATTCACCGATCACAAACCGCTTACTTATGTTTTTAACCAAAAGAAAGAAAAATCCCCAAGGCAGTTCCGTTACTTTGATTACATTTCACAATTCACATCGGACATAAAACATATTTCGGGCATAGATAATGTAGTCGCAGACGCTTTATCAAGAATCGAAGAAATCGAAGAGATCAATTACTCAGCTGTCGCCGCAGCACAAACCGATGACGAAGAACTACAACATTTATTGCAATCCGATACAAACCTACAACTAAAATCTATTTTCTTTGAACCGTGTAAACCCAACATCTACTGCGATATTTCTACACAGAG
This sequence comes from Megalopta genalis, assembly GCF_051020955.1. NCBI lineage: Eukaryota > Metazoa > Arthropoda > Insecta > Hymenoptera > Halictidae > Megalopta > Megalopta genalis. The sequence goes on along the minus strand of NW_027477033.1, from coordinate 31,233 downwards.
AGCCCTTATATCGTACCGTCATTTCGCAAGAAGGTTTTCCAACGGATCCATGGATTAGCCCACCCAGGTACACGGGCCACTTATAAACTTATTTCAGAAAGGTTTGTGTGGCCATCCATGCGGAAAGATTACACACAATGGGTTCGAACATGCATACAATGCCAAAAATCAAAAATATCTAAGCACGTGTCTTCACCTATAGGCAAATTTGAAACACCAAGCGCTAGATTCCAGCACATTCATATGGACATAGTTGGCCCGATGACATCCTCAGAAGGTTTCAAGTACTGCGTAACGTACGTGGATCGATTCACGCGATGGCCCGAAGCCTGGCCAGTGGAAGAAATCACCGCAGAAGCAGTCGCAAAAGTTTTTATGAACTGGATTAGAAGCTTCGGAGTCCCCGCGAGAATAACAACCGACCAAGGAAGACAGTCCACTTCACAGTTATTCAAAGAATTAACCCGTTTGATTGGCGCCTCATACCTTATGACAACTGCATACCACCCGCAAGCCAACGGAATGGTTGAACGATTCCATAGGCAACTCAAAGCAGGAATCATGTGTCATGAAGACAACAAATGGACGCAACGACTTCCTATTGTTTTATTAGGCATTAGATCAGCACCCAAAGAAGATCTACAGGCAAGCTCAACAGAGCTAGTATATGGAGAAAGTGTCCGTTTACCAGGAGAATTTTTCGAAAACCATAAAGTACAGGATACCAATGATTTCGTAAAACAACTACGCCAGCATATCAAGGAAATTAAACCAACAGCTCCGGTTAAACACGGAGAGAAAAAACCTTTTATTTTTAAAGACCTAGCAACGTCGCAACAAGTCTTCGTTCGCCATGACGCGGTAAGAAAACCCTTACAGCCACCATACGATGGACCATATACAGTAATCGACCGCGCAACAAAATATTTTACCCTTGATATCGCCGGAAAACATACAAAAATCTCCACCGACCGCCTTAAACCAGCATATTTATTAAAAGATGCCGCAAACAATAATACACAACACAACAAGACTAACCTGCAACCAGAAGTACAAGCACAAGGCACTTCAAACGTACCAACGACAACACGTTCCGGTAGAAGAGTAAAATTTCCAGACTTCTTCGGAATGCCGTTAGCTCACGAACATACTTATTAATATACTCCGATATATCTTGCGTACGCATATTATAAACCATGAAAAGTGCTGTCCACTACTAATACAATTATCAATGTTATAAGCGACATATTCACCCCGTAAAATGTATATATTTTAGATTACCACGTTGATCTCCCATAGGTATAATATCTTTTTTTTTTCAACCAATTTTGTACTTTAGCGTTAATCACTGGAAGGGGGGTGAATGTGGCGGACCAGACATAAAAAGACACGTCCTTCAAAAGCGGGGTGTACACATACCTTTTTCGGGTTTTCCCGACGCAAGGCGTACACCCCGCAATAAAACAATAAAATCGTTGGGACACAGCTTCGGACCATAGGTCCCGGATCACCCCGGTCGGAAAATCTTCGGGAAAGGCCTTCGCCCTTCCCGAGGACTTTCCTTTACCAATCTCAAGGACTTTCCCTACCAATAAATACGAGGACCTCTCGACCGAGAGAAGTCAGTTAGCAAGTTTTCCTCCGACTCTCAACGTGTCCATATTTCTGTATCATCCGTCACTCGTTTACCTTCTACACACTGTACCTCATCGCCTTTTGTTACAAGTTATATTAAAGTTCTCGTTATATAAAAACCAAAAAAACTCTCGGATTATTTTATATAAACCGTCGCAGTAACCCCTGCGACAAAATATAGATTTAACTGTATGCGAAACGAACGAGTTAGCTTCAAATCCAAACGAAACACATGATTTAGCTTCAAAACAATGCGATGTAGAAGATTTAGCTTCAAATCCAAGCGAAACACATGATTTAGCATCAAATCAATGCGATGTAGAAGGTTTAGCTTCAAATCAACGCGAAACAAATGATTAACTTTAAACACTTGGGTTATAATTGATATAGCTTCAAATGCAGACGAAACAAATGATTTAGCTTCACATACTTGCGACGTAATTGATATAGGATTCAAATGCATGCGAAACAAACGAGTTAGCGTCAAATCCATGCGAAACACATGATTAAACTTCAAATGCATACGAAACACATGATTTGGCTTCGATACAATGCGAAGTGGAAGGTTTAGCTTCAAATCCATGCGAAACAAATGATTTAGCTTCACATACTTGCGACGTAATTGATATAGGATTCAAATGCATGCGAAACAAACGAGTTAGTTTCAAATTCATGCGAAGCACATGATTTAGCTTCAAATCATTGCGGAATAGAAGGTTTAGCTTCAAATGCATGCGAAACACATGATTTAACTTCAAATCAATGCGAAGTAGAAGGCTTAGCTTCAAATCCATGCGAATCGAATGGTTTAGCTTCAAATACTTGTGATATACATGAGTTATCTTCAAATGCAGACGAATCAAAAGAGTTAGCTTCAAATCCATGCGAAACACATCATTTGGCTTCAAATTCATGCGAAACACATTCTTTAGCTTAATAGTCATGCGAAACAAATGGTGCTGCTTCAAATACTTGTGATATACATGATTTACCTTCAACCGGATGCGAAACAAACGAGTTACCATCAAATCCATACGAAACACATGATTAAGCTTCAAATCAATGCGATGTAGATGGTGTGCTTCAAATCCATGCGATACACAAGATTTATGTTCAAATCAATGTGATGTAGTAGGTTCAGCTTCAAATCCATGCGATACACAAGATTTAGCTTCAAATCAATGCGATGTAGTAGGTTCAGCTTCAAATCCATGCGGCAGATATGATTTAGCTACAAATACTTGTGATATACATTATTTAGCTACCACTGCATGCGAAACAAACGAGTTAGCTACAAATCCATGCGAAACACATGATTTAGCTGCAAATCAATGCGATGTAGAAGGTTTAGCTTCAAATCAACGCGATACACTAGATTTAGCTTCAAATCAATGCGAAGTAGAAGGCTTGGCTTCAAATCCATGCGAATCAAATGGTTTAGCTTCAAATACTTGTGATCTACATGATTTAGCGTCAACTGCATGCGAAACAAATGATTTAGCTTCAAATGCTTTCCGATATATGTGATATAACTTGAACGGAAGGCGAAGCAAACGAGTTAGATTCAAATCCATGCGAAGTAGAAGGCATAGCTTCAAATCCATGCGAATCAAATGGTTTAGCTTAAAATACTTGTTTTATACACAATTTAGCTTCAACTGCATGCGAAACAATCGAGTTAGCTTCAAATCCATAAGAAACAAATGATATACCATCAAATACTTGGACATAAATGATTTAGCTTCACATGCATGCGAAACAAACGAGTCAGCTACAAATCCAAGCGAAACACTTGATATAGCTTCAAATCAATGCGAAGTAGAAGGTTTAGCTTCAAATCCATGCGAATAAAATGGTTTAGATTCAGATACTTGTGATATACATGATTTATCTTCAAATGCACGCGAAGCAAAAGAGTTAGCTTCAAATCCAAGCGAAACACATGATTTAGCTTCAAATTCATGCGAAGCACATGGTTTAGATTAATATTGATGCAAAATACATGGTTTAGCTTAATATTCATGCGAAACAAATGGTTCAGCTTGAAATACTTGTGTTATAAATGATTTAGCTTCAACTGCATGCGAAATAAACGAGTTAGCTTCAAATCCAAGCGAAACGAATGATTTAGCTTCAAATCAATGCGAAGTGGAAGGCTTTGCTTCAAATACATGAAAAACAAATGATTTATCTTCAGATATGGGAATATAAGTGATATAGCTTCAAGAGCATGCGAAACGATCGAGTTAGCTTCAAATCAATACGAAGTAGAAGGTTTATCTTCAAATCCAAGAGAAACAAATGCCTTAGCTTCAAATACTTGTGATATACATGATTTAGCTTCAAATGCTGGCGAAACAAACGAGTTAGCTTCAAATCCATGCGAAACACATGATTTAGCTTCAAATGAATGCGAAGTAGAAGTTTTTTCTTCGAATCCATGCGAAACAAATGATTTAGCTTCAAATACTTGTGATAAACATGATTTAGCTTCAACTGCATGCGAAACAAACGAGTTAGCTTCAAATCCATGCGAAACACATGATTTATCTTCAAATGACTGCGAAGTAGAAGTTATTTCTTCGAATCCATGCGAAACAAATGGTTTAGCTTCAAATACTTGTGATAAACATGATTTAGCTTCAACTGCTTGCGAAACAAACGAGTTAGCTTCAAATCCATGGGAAACACATCATTTAGCTTCAAATTCATGCGAAACACATGGTTTAGCTTAATATTCATGCGAAACAGATGGTTAAGATTCAGATACTTGTGATAAACATGATATAGCTTCAATTGCATGCGAAACAAACGAGTTAGCTTCCAATCCAAGCGAAACACATGATTTAGATTCAAATTCATGCGAAACACATGGTTCAGCTTCAAATCAATGCGAAACAAATGGTTTAGCTTCAAATACTTGTGATAAACATTAATTAGCTTCAAGAGCATGCAAAACAAACGCGTTAGCATCAAATCCAAAGCAAACACATCATTTAATTACAAATCAATGCGAAGTAGAAGGCTTAGCTCCAAATAAATGCGAAACAAATAGTTTAGCTTCTGATACTTGTGATATACATGATTTAGCTTCAACTGCATGTCAAAAAAACGAGTTAGCTTCAAATCCGTGCGAAACACATGACTTAGCTTCAAATACTTGCGATATAAGTGATATAGATTCAAATCAATGCGAAGTAGAAGGCTTAGCTTCAAATCCATGCGAATCAAATGGTTTAGCTTCAAATAGTTATGATATACGTTATTTAGATTGAACTGCATGCGCAACGAACGAGTTAGCTTCAAATCCATGCGAAACACATGATTTAGCTGCAAATCAATGCGATGAAGAAGGTTACGTTCAAATCCATGCGAAACAAATGATATAGCTTCAAACACTTGGGGTGTAAGTGATATAGCTTCAAATGAAGACTCATCAAAGGAGTTAGCTTCAAAATCCTCGCGATACACATGATTTAGCTTCAAATACTAGCGATATAAGTAATGTAGATTCAACTGCAGGCGAAACGAACGAGTTAGCTTCAAATCCATGCGAAACACATGATTTAGCTGCAAATCATTACGATGTAGAAGGTTTAGATTCAAAACAATAAGAGGTAGAAGGTTTAGCTTCAAATCAATAGAATGTAGAAGGTTTAGCTTCAAATCAAGGCGATGTTAAGGTTTAGCTTCAAATCCATACGAAACACAAGATTTAGCTTCAAATCAATTCGAAGGACAAGGCTTAGATTCAAATCCATGCGAAACAAATGATTTAGCTTCAAATCAATGCGATGTAGAAGGTTTAGCATCAAATCCATGCGATACACAAGTTTTAGCTTCAAATCAATGCGATGTATTAGGCTTAGCTTCAAATCCATGCGATATAAGTGATATAGCTTCAAAAGCAGGAGGAACAAACGAGGTAGCTTCAATTCCATGCGAAACAAATGGTTTAGCTACAAATACTTGTGATATACATCATTTAGCTACAACTGCATGCGAAACAAACGAGTTAGCATCAAATCCATACGAAACTCATGATTAAGCATCAAATCAATGCGATGTAGATGGTTTGCTTCAAATCCATGTGATACACAAGATTTAGATTGAAATCAATGTGATGTAGTAGGTTCAGCTTCAAATTCATGCGATATAAGTGATATAGCTTCAAAAGCAGGAGGAACAAACGAGGTAGCTTCAATTCCATGCGAAACAAATGATTTAGCTTCAAATCAATGCGAAGTAGAAGGCGTAGCTTCAAATCCATGCGAAACAAATGGTTTAGCTACAAATACTTGTGATATACATTACTTAGCTACAACTGCATGCGAAACTGACGTTTAGCTTCAAATCCATGCGAAACACACGATATGGCTTCAAATCAATGCGATGTAGTAGGTTCAGCTTCAAATCCATGCGGGACATATGATTTAGCTTCAAATACTTGCGATATAAGTGATATAGTTTCAAATGGAGGCGAAACGAACGAGTTAGCTTCAAATCCATGCAAAACACATGATTTAGCTGCAAATCAATGTAATGTAGAAGGTTTAGCTTCAAATCCATGCGATACACAAGATTTAGCTTCAAATACTTGCGATATAAGTGATGTAGGATCAACTGCAGGCGAAACGAACGAGTTAGCTTCAAATCCATTCAAAACTCATGATTTAGCAGCAAATCAATGCGATGTAGTAGGCTCAGCTTCAAATCCATGCGAAACAAATGATTTAGCTTCAAATCAATGCGATGTAGAAGGTTCAGCTTCAAATCGATGCGAAACACATGATTCAGCTGCAAATCAATGCGATGTAGAAGGTTTAGCTTCAAATCATACGAAACACATGATTTAGCTTCAAATACTTGCGATATAAGTGATCTAGCTTCAAATACAGGCGAATCGAAAGAGTTAGCTTCAAATCCATGCGAAACACATGATTCAGCTGCAAATCAATGCGATGTAGAAGGTTCAGCTTCAAAGCCATGCGAAACACATGATTCAGCTGCAAATCAATGTGATGTAGATGGTTTGCTTCAAATCATGCGAAACACATGATGTAGCTTCAAATACTTGCGATATAAGTGATCTAGCTTCAAATACAGGCGAATCGAACGAGTTAGCTTCAAATCCATGCGAAACACATGATTCAGCTGCAAATCAATGCGATGTAGATGGTTTGCTTCAAATCCATGCGATACACAAGATTTAGCTTCAAATCAATGTGATGTAGTAGGTTCAGCTTCAAATCCATGCGATATAAGTGATATAGCTTCAAAAGCAGGAGGAACAAACGAGGTAGCTTCAATTCCATGCGAAACAAATGATTTAGCTTCAAATCAATGCGAAGTAGAAGGCGTAGCTTCAAATCCATGCGAAGTAGAAGGCGTAGCTTCAAATCCATGCGAAACACATTTATTTAGCTTCAAATCAATTCGAAGGACAAGGCTTAGATTCAAATCCATGCGAAACAAATGATTTAGCTTCAAATCAATGCGATGTAGAAGGTTTAGCATCAAATCCATGCGATACACAAGATTTAGCTTCAAATCAATGCGATGTAGTTGGCTCAGCTTCAAATCCATGCGGCACATATGATTTAGCTTCAAATACTTGCGATATAAGTGACATAGTTTCAAATGGAGGCAAAACGAACGAGTTAGCTTCAAATCAATGCGAGACACATGACTTAGCTTCAAATCAATGCGATGTAGAAGGTTTAGCTTCAAATCCACGCGAAACATATGATTCAGCTGCAAATCAATGCGATGTAGAAGGTTTAGCTTCAAATACATGCGAAACAAATGATATAGCTTCAAACACTTGGGGTGTAAGTGATATAGCTTCAAATGAAGACTAATCAAACGAGTTAGCTTCAAAATCCACGCGATACACATGATTTAGCTTCAAATACTAGCGATATAAGTAATGTAGATTCAACTGCAGGCGAAACGAACGAGTTAGCTTCAAATCCATGCGAAACACATGATTTAGCTGCAAATCATTGCGATGTAGAAGGTTTAGATTCAAAACAATAAGAGGTAGAAGGTTTAGCTTCAAATCCATGCGATGTAGAAGGTTTAGCTTCAAATCCATGCGATACACAAGATTTAGCTTCAAATCCATGCGATACACAAGATGTAGCTTCAAATCAATGCGATGTAGTAGGTTCAGCTTCAAATCCATGCGGCACATATGATTTAGCTTAAAATACTTGCGATATAAGTGACAAAGTTTCAAATGGAGGCGAAACGAACGAGTTAGCTTCAAATCCATGCGAGACACATGACTTAGCTTCAAATCAATGCGATGTAGAAGGTTTAGCTTCAAATCCACGCGAAACATATGATTTAGCTTCAAACACTTGGGGTATAAGTGATATAGCTTCAAATGCAGACTAATCAAACGAGTTAGATTCAAAATCCATGCGATACACATGATTTAGCTTCAAATACTTGCGATATAAGTGATGTAGTATCAACTGCAGGCGAAACGAACGAGTTAGCTTCAAATCCATTCAAAACTCATGATTTAGCAGCAAATCGATGTGATGTAGAAGGTTTAGTTTCAAATCCATGCGATACACAAGATTTAGCTTCAAATCAATGCGATGTAGTAGGCTCAGCTTCAAATCCATTCGATATAAGTGATATAGCTTAAAAAGCAGGAGGAACAAACGAGGTAGCTTCAATTCCATGCGAAACAAATGATTTAGCTTCAAATCAATGCGTAGTAGAAGGCGTAGCTTCAAATCCATGTGAAACAAATGGTTTATCTTCAAATCAATGCGATGTAGAAGGTTTAGCTTCAAATCCGTGCGAAACACATGATTTAGCTACAAATCAATGCGATGGAGAAGGTTTAGCTTCAAATCCATGCGAAACAAATGATATAGCTTCAAACACTTGGGGTGTAAGTGATATAGCTTCAAATGAAGACTAATCAAACGAGTTAGCTCCAAAATCCACGCGATACACATGATTTAGCTTCAAATACTAGCGATATAAGTAATGTAGATTCAACTGCAGGCGAAACGAACGAGTTAGCTTCAAATCCATGCGAAACACATGATTTAACTGCAAATCATTGCGATGTAGAAGGTTTAGCTTCAAAACAATAAGAGGTAGAAGGTTTAGCTTCAAATCAATAGAATGTAGAAGATTTAGCTTCAAATCAATGCGATGTAGAAGGTTTAGCTTCAAATCCATACGAAACACTTGATTTAGCTTCAAATTAATTCGAAGGACTAGGCTTAGATTCAAATCCATGCGAAACAAATGATTTAGATTCAAATCAATGCGATGTATAAGGTTTAGCTTCAAATCCATGCGATACACAAGATTTAGCTTCAAATCAATGCGATGTAGTAGGTTCAGCTTCAAATCCATGCGGCACATATGATTTAGCTTCATACACTTGCGATATAAGTGACATAGTTTCAAATGCAGGCGAAACAAACGAGTTAGCTTCAAATCCATGCGAGACACATGACTTAGCTTCAAATCAATGCGTAGTAGAAGGCGTAGCTTCAAATCCATGTGAAACAAATGGTTTAGCTTCAAATCAATGCGATGTAGAAGGTTTAGCTTCAAATAAGTGCGATACACATGATTTAGCTGCAAATCAATGCGATGTAGAAGGTTTAGCTTCAAATCCATGCGATACACTAGATTTAGCTTCAAATCAATGCGATGTAGAAAGCTTAGCTTCAAATTCATGCGAATCAAATGGTTTAGCTTCAAATACTTGTGATATACGTTATTTAGATTGAACTGCAGGCGAAACGAACGAGTTAGCTTCAAATCCATGCGAAACACATGATTTAGCTGCAAATCATTGCGATGTAGAAGGTTTAGCTTCAAAACAATAAGTGGTAGAAGGTTTAGCTTCAAATCAATAGAATGTAGAAGGTTTAGCTTCAAATCAAGGCGATGTTAAGGTTTAGCTTCAAATCCATACGAAACACATGATTTAGCTTCAAATCAATTCGAAGGACAAGGCTTAGATTCAAATCCATGCGAAACAAATGATTTAGCTTCAAATCAATGCGATGTAGAAGGTTTAGCATCAAATCCATGCGATACCCAAGATTTATTTTCAAATCAATGCGATGTGGTAGGTTCAGCTTCAAATCCATGCGGCACATATGATTTAGCTTCAAATACTTGCGATATAAGTGACATAGTTTCAAATGGAGGCGAAACGAACGAGTTAGCTTCAAATCCATGCGAGACACATGACTTAGCTTCAAATCAATGCGATGTAGAAGGTTTAGCTTCAAATCCACGCGAAACATATGATTCAGCTGCAAATCAATGCGAAGTAGAAGGCTCGGGTTCAAATCAATGCGATTCAAATGGTTCATCTTCAAATACTTGTGAAAGACATGATTTAGCTTCAACTGCATGCGAAACACATGATTTAGCTTCAAATCAATGCGATGTAGAAGGTTTAGCTTCAAACCCATGCAAAACACGTGATTTAACTTCCAATTAATGCGAAGTAGAAGGCTTAGCTTCAAATCCATGCGAATCAAATGGTTTAGATTCAAATACTTGTGATATACGTTATTTAGATTGAACTGCATGCGCAACGAACGAGTTAGCTTCAAACCCATGCGAAACACATGATTTAGCTGCAAATCAATGCGATGAAGAAGGTTTAGCTTCAAATCCATGCGAAACAAATGATATAGCTTGAAACACTTGGGGTGTAAGTGATATAGCTTCAAATGAAGACTAATCAAAGGAGTTCGCTTCAAAATCCTCGCGATACACATGATTTAGCTTCAAATACTAGCGATATAAGTAATGTAGATTCAACTGCAGGCGAAACGAACGAGTTAGCTTCAAATCCATTCGAAACTCATGATTGCAGCAAATCAATGTGATGTAGAAGGTTTAGTTTCAAATCCATGCGATACACAAGATTTAGCTTCAAATCAATGCGATGTAGTAGGTTCAGCTTCAAATCCATGCGGCACATATGATTTAGCTTCAAATACTTGCGATATATGTGACATAGTTTCAATTGGTGGCGAAACGATCGAGTTAGCTTCAAATCCATGCGAGACACATGACTTAGCTTCAAATCAATGCGATGTAGAAGGTTTAGCTTCAAATCCACGCGAAACATATGATTTAGCTTCAAACACTTGGGGTATAAGTGATATAGCTTCAAATGCAGACTAATCAAACGAGTTAGGTTCAAAATCCAAGCGATACACATGATTTAGCTTCAAATCAATGTGATGTAGAATGCTTAGCTTCAAATCCATGCGATGAAGAAGGTTTAGCTTCAAATCCATGCGAAACAAATGATATAGCTTCAAACACTTGGGGTGTAAGTGATATAGCTTCAAATGAAGACCAATCAAAGGAGTTAGCTTCAAAATCCTCGCGATACAAATGATTTAGCTTCAAATACTAGCGATATAAGTAATGTAGATTCAACTGCAGGCGAAACGAACGAGTTAGCTTCAAATCCATGCGAAACACATGATTTAGCTGCAAATCATTGCGATGTAGAAGGTTTAGCTTCAAAACAATAAGAGGTAGAAGGTTTAGCTTCAAATCAATAGAATGTAGAAGATTTAGCTTCAAATCAATGCGATGTAGAAGGTTTAGCTTCAAATCCATACGAAACACTTGATTTAGCTTCAAATTAATTCGAAGGACTAGGCTTAGATTCAAATCCATGCGAAACAAATGATTTAGCTTCAAATCAATGCGATGTAGAAGGTTTAGCTTCAAATCCATGCGATACACAAGATTTAGCATCAAATCAATGCGATGTAGTAGGTTCAGCTTCAAATCCATGCGGCACATATGATTTAGCTTCATATACTTGCGATATAAGTGACATAGTTTCAAATGCAGGCGAAACAAACGAGTTAGCTTGAAATCCATGCGAGACACATGACTTAGCTTCAAATCAATGCGTAGTAGAAGGTGTAGCTTCAAATCCATGTGAAACAAATGGTTTAGCTTCAAATCAATGCGATGTAGAAGGTTTAGCTTCAAATAAGTGCGATACACATGATTTAGCTGCAAATCAATGCGATGTAGAAGGTTTAGCTTCAAATCCATGCGATACACTAGATTTAGCTTCAAATCAATGCGATGTAGAAAGCTTAGCTTCAAATTCATGCGAATCAAATGGTTTAGCTTCAAATACTTGTGATATACGTTATTTAGATTGAACTGCATGCGCAACGAACGAGTTAGCTTCAAATCCATGCGAAACACATGATTTAGCTGCAAATCAATGCGATGAAGAAGGTTTAGCTTCAAATCCATGCGAAACAAATGATATAGCTTGAAACACTTGGGGTGTAAGTGATATAGCTTCAAATGAAGACTAATCAAAGGAGTTAGCTTCAAAATCCTCGCGATACACATGATTTAGCTTCAAATACTAGCGATATAAGTAATGTAGATTCAAGTGCAGGCGAAACGAACGAGTTAGCTTCAAATCCATTCGAAACTCATGATTTAGCAGCAAATCAATGTGATGTAGAAGGTTTAGTTTCCAATCCAAGCGATACACAAGATTTAGCTTCAAATCAATGCGATGTAGTAGGTTCAGCTTCAAATCCATGCGGCACATATGATTTAGCTTCAAATTCTTGCGATATATGTGACATAGTTTCAATTCGTGGCGAAACGATCGTGTTAGCTTCAAATCCATGCGAGACACATGACTTAGCTTCAAATCAATGCGATGTAGAAGGTTTAGCTTCAAATGCACGCGAAACATATGATTTAGCTTCAAACACTTGGGGTATAAGTGATATAGCTTCAAATGCAGACTATTCAAACGAGTTAGGTTCAAAATCCAAGCGATACACATGATTTAGCTTCAAATCAATGTGATGTAGAATGCTTAGCTTCAAATCCATGCGATACACATGATTAAGCTTCAAATCAATGCGATGTAGATGGTTTGCTTCAAATTCATGCGACACACAAGATTTAGCTTCAAATCAATGCGATGTAGTAGGTTCAGCTTCAAATCCATGCGATATAAGTGATATAGCTTCAAAAGTAGGGGGAACAAACGAGGTAGCTTCAAATCCAAGCGAAACAAATGGTTTAGCTACAAATACTTGTGATATAAATTATTTAGCTACAACTGCATGCAAAACTAACGAGTTAGCTTCAAATCTATGCGAAACACACGAATTATCTTCAAATCAATGCGATGAAGAAGGTTTAGCTTCAAATCCATGCGAAACAAATGATATAGCTTCAAACACTTGGGGTGTAAGTGATATAGCTTCAAATGAAGACCAATCAAAGGAGTTAGCTTCAAAATCCTCGCGATACAAATGATTTAGCTTCAAATACTAGCGATATAAGTAATGTAGATTCAACTACAGGCGAAACGAACGAGTTAGCTTCAAATCCATGCGAAACACATGATTTAGCTGCAAATCATTGCGATGTAGAAGGTTTAGCTTCAAAACAATAAGAGGTAGAAGGTTTAGCTTCAAATCAATAGAATGTAGAAGGTTTAGCTTCAAATCAATGCGATGTTAAGGTTTAGCTTCAAATCCATACGAAACACATGATTTAGCTTCAAATCAATTCGAAGGACAAGGCTTAGATTCAAATCCATGCGAAACAAATAATTTAGCTTCAAATCAATGCGATGTAGAAGGTTTTAGTTTCAAATCCATGCGATACAAAAGATTTAGCTTCAAATCAATGCGATGTAGTATGTTCAGCTTCAAATCCATGCGGCACATATGATTTAGCTTCAAATACTTGCGATATAAGTGACATAGTTTCAAATGGAGGCGAAACGAACGAGTTAGCTTCAAATCCATTCAAAACTCATGATTTAGCAGCAAATCAATGTGATGTAGAAGGTTTAGTTTCAAATCCATGGGATACACAAGATTTAGCTTCAAATCAATGCGATGTAGTAGGTTCAGCTTCAAATCCATGCGGCACATATGATTTAGCTTCAAATACTTGCGATATAAGTGACATAGTTTCAAATGGAGGCGAAACGAACGAGTAAGCTTCAAATCCATGAGAGACACATGACTTAGCTTCAAATCAATGCGATGTAGAAGGTTTAGCTTCAAATCCATGCGAAACACATGATTCAGCTGCAAATCAATGTGATGTAGAAGGTTTAGCTTCAAATCCATGCGAATCACATTAATTAGCTGCAAATCAGTGCGAAGTAGAAGGCTCGGGTTCAAATCAATGCGATTCAAATGGTTCATCTTCAAATACTTGTGAAAGACATGATTTAGCTTCAACTGCATGCGAAACACATGATTTAGCTTCAAATCAATGCGATGTAGAAGGTTTAGATTCAAATCCATGCAAAACACGTGATTTAACTTCCTATTAATGCGAAGTAGAAGGCTTAGCTTCAAATCCATGCGAATCAAATGGTTTAGCTTCAAATACTTGTGATATACGTTATTTAGATTGAACTGCATGCGCAACGAACGAGTTAGCTTCAAATCCATGCGAAACACATGATTTAGCTGCAAATCAATGCGATGAAGAAGGTTTAGCTTCAAATCCATGCGAAACAAATGATATAGCTTCAAACACTTGGGGTGTAAGTGATATAGCTTCAAATGAAGACTAATCAAACGAGTTAGCTCCAAAATCCACGCGATACACATGATTTAGCTTCAAATACTAGCGATATAAGTAATGTAGATTCAACTGCAGGCGAAACGAACGAGTTAGCTTCAAATCCATGCGAAACACATGATTTAGCTGCAAATCATTGCGATGTAGAAGGTTTTTGCTTCAAAACAATAAGAGGTAGAAGGTTTAGCTTCAAATCAATAGAATGTAGAAGATTTAGCTTCAAATCAATGCGATGTAGAAGGTTTAGCTTCAAATCCATACGAAACACTTGATTTAGCTTCAAATTAATTCGAAGGACTAGGCTTAGATTCAAATCCATGCGAAACAAATGATTTAGCTTCAAATCAATGCGATGTATAAGGTTTAGCTTCAAATCCATGCGATACACAAGATTTAGCTTCAAATCAATGCGATGTAGTAGGTTCAGCTTCAAATCCATGCTGCACATATGATTTAGCTTCATATACTTGCGATATAAGTGATATAGTTTCAAATGCAGGCGAAACAAACGAGTTAGCTTCAAATCCATGCGAGACACATGACTTAGCTTCAAATCAATGCGTAGTAGAAGGCGTAGCTTCAAATCCATGTGAAACAAATGGTTTAGCTTCAAATCAATGCGATGTAGAAGGTTTAGCTTCAAATAAGTGCGATACACATGATTTAGCTGCAAATCAATGCGATGTAGAAGGTTTAGCTTCAAATCCATGCGATACACTAGATTTAGCTTCAAATCAATGCGATGTAGAAAGCTTAGCTTCAAATTCATGCGAATCAAATGGTTTAGCTTCAAATACTTGTGATATACGTTATTTAGATTGAACTGCATGCGCAACGAACGAGTTAGCTTCAAATCCATGCGAAACACATGATTTAGCTGCAAATCAATGCGATGAAGAAGGTTTAGCTTCAAATCCATGCGAAACAACTGATATAGCTTGAAACACTTGGGGTGTAAGTGATATAGCTTCAAATGAAGACTAATCAAAGGAGTTAGCTTCAAAATCCTCGCGATACACATGACTTAGCTTCAAATACTAGCGATATAAGTAATGTAGATTCAACTGCAGGCGAAACGAACGAGTTAGCTTCAAATCCATTCGAAACTCATGATTTAGCAGCAAATCAATGTGATGTAGAAGGTTTAGTTTCAAATCCATGCGATACACAAGATTTAGCTTCAAATCAATGCGATGTAGTAGGTTCAGCTTCAAATCCATGCGGTACATATGATTTAGCTTCAAATACTTGCGATATATGTGACATAGTTTCAATTGGTGGCGAAACGATCGAGTTAGCTTCAAATCCATGCGAGACACATGACTTAGCTTCAAATCAAAGCGATGTAGAAGGTTTAGCTTCAAATCCACGCGAAACATATGATTTAGCTACAAACACTTGGGGTATAAGTGATATAGCTTCAAATGCAGACTAATCAAACGAGTTAGCTTCAAAATCCAAGCGATACACATGATTTAGCTTCAAATCAATGTGATGTAGAATGCTTAGCTTCAAATCCATGCGATACACATGATTAAGCTTCAAATCAATGCGATGTAGATGGTTTGCTTCAAATTCATGCGACACACAAGATTTAGCTTCAAATCAATGCGATGTAGTAGGTTCAGCTTCAAATCCATGCGATATAAGTGATATAGCTTCAAAAGTAGGGGGAACAAACGAGGTAGCTTCAAATCCATGCGAAACATATGGTTTAGCTACAAATATTTGTGATATAAATTATTTAGCTACAACTGCATGCAAAACTAACGAGTTAGCTTCAAATCTATGCGAAACACACGAATAATCTTCAAATCAATGCGATGAAGAAGGTTTAGCTTCAAATCCATGCGAAACAAATGATATAGCTTCAAACACTTGGGGTGTAAGTGATATAGCTTCAAATGAATACTAATCAAAGGAGTTAGTTTCAAAATCCTCGCGATACAAATGATTTAGCATCAAATACTAGCGATATAAGGAATGTAGATTCAACTGCAGGCGAAACGAACGAGTTAGCTTCAAATCCATGCGAAACACATGATTTAGCTGCAAATCATTGCGATGTAGAAGGTTTAGCTTCAAAACAATAAGAGGTAGAAGGTTTAGCTTCAAATCAACAGAATGTAGAAGGTTTAGCTTCCAATCAATGCGATGTTAAGGTTTAGCTTCAAATCCATACGAAACACATGATTTAGCTTCAAATCAATTCGAAGGACAAGGCTTAGATTCAAATCCATGCGAAACAAATGATTTAGCTTCAAATCAATGCGATGTAGAAGGTTTAGCTTCAAATCCATGCGATACAAAAGATTTAGCTTCAAATCAAAGCGATGTAGTAGGTTCAGCTTCAAATCCATGCGGCACATATGATTTAGCTTCAAATACTTGCGATATAAGTAATATAGTTTCAAATGGAGGCGAAACGAACGAGTTAGTTTCAAATCCATGCGAAACATGATTTAGCTGCAAATCAATGCGATGTAGAAGGTTAGAGCTTCAAATCCATGCGAAACACATGATTCAGCTGCAAATCAATGCGATGTAGAAGGTTTAGCTTCAAATCCATGCGAAACACGTGATTTAACTTCCAATAAATGCGAAGTAGAAGGATTAGCTTCAAATCCATGCGAATCAAATGGTTTAGCTTCAAATACTTGTGATATACGTTATTTAGATTGAACTGCATGCGCAACGAACGAGTTAGCTTCAAATCCATGCGAAACACATGATTTAGTTGCAAATCAATGCGATGAAGAAGGTTTAGCTTCAAATCCATGCGAAACAAATGATATAGCTTCAAACACTTGGGGTGTAAGTGATATAGCTTCAAATGCAGACTAATCAAACGAGTTAGAATCAAAATCCACGCGATACACATGATTTAGCTTCAAATACTTGCAATATAAGTGATGTAGAATCAACTGCAGGCGAAACGAACGAGTTAGCTTCAAATCCATTCAAAACTCATGATTTAGCAGCAAATCAATGTGATGTAGAAGGTTTAGTTTCAAATCCATGCGATACACAAGATTTAGCTTCAAATCAATGCGATGTAGTAGGCTCAGCTTCAAATCCATGCGATATAAGTGATATAGCTACAAAAGCAGGAGGAACAAACGAGGTAGCTTCAATTCCATGCGAAACAAATGATTTAGCTCCAAATCAATGCGTAGTAGAAGGTTTAGCTTCAAATCCATGCGAAACAAATGGTTTAGCTACAAATACTTGTGATATACATTATTTAGCTACAACTGCATGCGAAACAAACGAGTTACCATCAAATCCATAAGAAACACATGATTAAGCTTCAAATCAATGCAATGTAGATGGTTTGCTTCAAATCCATGCGATACACAAGATTTAGCTTCAAATCAATGTGATGTAGTAGGTTCAGCTTCAAATCCATGCGATATAAGTGATATAGCTTCAAAAGCAGGAGGAACAAACGAGGTAGCTTCAATTCCTTGCGAAACAAATGATTTAGCATCAAATCAATGCGAAGTAGAAGGCGTAGCTTCAAATCCATGCGAAACAAATGGTTTAGCTACAAATACTTGTGATATACATTACTTAGCTTCAAATCCATGTGAAACACACGATTTATCTTCAAATCAATGCGATGTAGACGGATTAGCTCCAAATCCATGCGATACACAAGATTTAGCTTCAAATCAATACGATGTAGTAGGTTCAGCTTCAAATCCATGCGGCATATATGATTTAGCTTCAAATGCTTGCGATATAAGTGATATAGTTTCAAATGGAGGCGAAACGAACGAGTTAGCTTCAAATCCATGCAAAACACATGATTTAGCTTCAAATCAATGCGATGTAGAAGGTTTAGCTTCAAATCCATGCGAAACACATGATTCAGCTGCAAATCAATGCGATGTAGAAGGTTTAGCTTCAAATCCATGCGAATCACATTATTTAGCTGCAAATCAGTGCGATGTAGAATGCTCGGGTTCAAATCAATGCGATTCAGATGGTTCATCTTCAAATACTTGTGAAAGACATGATTTAGCTTCAAATCAATGCGATGTAGAAGGTTTAGATTCAAATCCATGCAAAACACGTAATTTTACTTCCTATTAATGCGAAGTAGAAGGCTTAGCTTCAAATCCATGCGAATCAAATGGTTTAGCTTCAAATACTTGTGATATACGTTATTTAGATTGAACTGCATGCGCAACGAACGAGTTAGCTTCAAATCCATGCGAAACACATGATTTAGCTGCAAATCAATGCGATGAAGAAGGTTTAGCTTCAAATCCATGCGAAACAAATGATATAGCTTCAAACACTTGGGGTGTAAGTGATATAGCTTCAAATGAAGACTAATCAAACGAGTTAGCTTCAAAATCCACGCGATACACATGATTTAGCTTCAAATACTAGCGATATAAGTAATGTAGATTCAACTGCAGGCGAAACGAACGAGTTAGCTTCAAATCCATGCGAAACACATGATTTAGCTGCAAATCATTGCGATGTAGAAGGTTTAGCTTCAAAACAATAAGAGGTAGAAGGTTTAGCTTCAAATCAAGAGAATGTAGAAGATTTAGCTTCAAATCAATGCGATGTAGATGGTTTGCTTCAAATTCATGCGACACACAAGATTTAGCTTCAAATCAATGCGATGTAGTAGGTTCAGCTTCAAATCCATGCGATATAAGTGATATAGCTTCAAAAGTAGGGGGAACAAACGAGGTAGCTTCAAATCCATGCGAAACAAATGGTTTAGCTACAAATACTTGTGATATAAATTATTTAGCTACAACTGCATGCGAAACTAACGAGTTAGCTTCAAATCTATGCGAAACACACGATTTATCTTCAAATCAATGCGATGTAGAAGGTTTAGCTTCAAATCCATGCAAAACACGTGATTTAACTTACAATAAATGCGAAGTAGAAGGCTTAGCTTCAAATCCATGCGAATCAAATGATTTAGCTTCAAATCAATGCGATGTAGAAGATTTAGCTTCAAATCCGTGCGATACACATGATTTAGCTGCAAATCAATGCGATATAGAAGGTTTAGCTTCAAATCCACGCGATACACTAGATTTAGCTGCAAATCATTGCGATGTAGAAGGTTTAGCTTCAAAACAATAAGAGGTAGAAGGTTTAGCTTCAAATCAATAGAATGTAGAAGATTTAGCTTCAAATCAATGCGATGTAGAAAGTTTAGCTTCAAATCCATACGAAACACTTGATTTAGCTTCAAATCAATTCGAAGGACAAGGCATAGATTCAAATCCATGCGAAACATATGATTTAGCTGCAAATCAATGCGATATAGAAGGTTTAGCTTCAAATCCACGCGATACACTAGATTTAGCTGCAAATCATTGCGATGTAGAAGGTTTAGCTTCAAAACAATAAGAGGTAGAAGGTTTAGCTTCAAATCAATAGAATGTAGAAGATTTAACTTCAAATCAATGCGAAATAGAAGGTTTAGCTTCAAATCCACGCGATACACTAGATTTAGCTTCAAATCAATGCGATGTAGAAGGTTCTGCTTCAAATCCATACGACACATATGATTTAGCTTAAAATACTTGCGATATAAGTGATATAGCTTCAAAAGCTGGAGGAACAAACGAGGTAGCTTCAATTCCATGCGATAGAAATGATTTAGCTTCAAATCAATGCGAAGTAGAAGGCTTAGCTTCAAATTCATGCGAAACAAATTGTTTAGCTACAAATACTTGTGATATATATTATTTAGCTACAACTGCATGCGAAACAAACGAGTTACCATCAAATCCATACGAAACACATGATTAAGCTTCAAATCAATGCGATGTAGATGGTTTGCTTCAAATCCATGCGATACACAAGATTTATGTTCAAATCAATGTGATGTAGTAGGTTCAGCTTCAAATCCATGCGATACACAAGATTTAGCTTCAAATCAATGCGATGTAGTAGGTTCAGCTTCAAATCCATGCGGCACATATCATTTAGCTACAAATACTTGTGATATACATTATTTAGCTACCACTGCATGCGAAACAAACGAGTTAGCTTCAAATCTATGCGAAACACACGATTTAGCTTCAAATCAATGCGATGTAGAAGGTTTGGCTTCAAATCCAAGCGAAACACATGATTTAGCTTCAAATACTTGCGATGTAGTAGGTTCAGCTTCAAATCCATGCGATATAAGTGATATAGCTTCAAAAGTAGGGGGAACAAACGAGGTAGCTTCAAATCCATGCGAAACAAATGGTTTAGCTACAAATACTTGTGATATAAATTATTTAGCTACAACTGCATGCGAAACTAACGAGTTAGCTTCAAATCTATGCGAAACACACGATTTATCTTCAAATCAATGCGATGTAGAAGGTTTAGCTTCAAATCCATGCAAAACACGTGATTTAACTTACAATAAGAGCGAAGTAGAAGGCTTAGCTTCAAATCCATGCGAATCAAATGATTTAGCTTCAAATCAATGCGATGTAGAAGATTTAGCTTCAAATCCGTGCGATACACATGATTTAGCTGCAAATCAATGCGATATAGAAGGTTTAGCTTCAAATCCACGCGATACACTAGATTTAGCTGCAAATCATTGCGATGTAGAAGGTTTAGCTTCAAAACAATAAGAGGTAGAAGGTTTAGCTTCAAATCAATAGAATGTAGAAGATTTAGCTTCAAATCAATGCGATGTAGAAAGTTTAGCTTCAAATCCATACGAAACACTTGATTTAGCTTCAAATCAATTCGAAGGACAAGGCATAGATTCAAATCCATGCGAAACATATGATTTAGCTGCAAATCAATGCGATATAGAAGGTTTAGCTTCAAATCCACGCGATACACTAGATTTAGCTGCAAATCATTGCGATGTAGAAGGTTTAGCTTCAAAACAATAAGAGGTAGAAGGTTTAGCTTCAAATCAATAGAATGTAGAAGATTTAACTTCAAATCAATGCGAAATAGAAGGTTTAGCTTCAAATCCACGCGATACACTAGATTTAGCTTCAAATCAATGCGATGTAGAAGGTTCTGCTTCAAATCCATACGACACATATGATTTAGCTTAAAATACTTGCGATATAAGTGATATAGCTTCAAAAGCTGGAGGAACAAACGAGGTAGCTTCAATTCCATGCGATAGAAATGATTTAGCTTCAAATCAATGCGAAGTAGAAGGCTTAGCTTCAAATTCATGCGAAACAAATTGTTTAGCTACAAATACTTGTGATATATATTATTTAGCTACAACTGCATGCGAAACAAACGAGTTACCATCAAATCCATACGAAACACATGATTAAGCTTCAAATCAATGCGATGTAGATGGTTTGCTTCAAATCCATGCGATACACAAGATTTATGTTCAAATCAATGTGATGTAGTAGGTTCAGCTTCAAATCCATGCGATACACAAGATTTAGCTTCAAATCAATGCGATGTAGTAGGTTCAGCTTCAAATCCATGCGGCACATATCATTTAGCTACAAATACTTGTGATATACATTATTTAGCTACCACTGCATGCGAAACAAACGAGTTAGCTTCAAATCTATGCGAAACACACGATTTAGCTTCAAATCAATGCGATGTAGAAGGTTTGGCTTCAAATCCAAGCGAAACACATGATTTAGCTTCAAATACTTGCGATGTAGTAGGTTCAGCTTCAAATCCATGCGATATAAGTGATATAGCTTCAAAAGTAGGGGGAACAAACGAGGTAGCTTCAAATCCATGCGAAACAAATGGTTTAGCTACAAATACTTGTGATATAAATTATTTAGCTACAACTGCATGCGAAACTAACGAGTTAGCTTCAAATCTATGCGAAACACACGATTTATCTTCAAATCAATGCGATGTAGAAGGTTTAGCTTCAAATCCATGCAAAACACGTGATTTAACTTACAATAAGAGCGAAGTAGAAGGCTTAGCTTCAAATCCATGCGAATCAAATGATTTAGCTTCAAATCAATGCGATGTAGAAGATTTAGCTTCAAATCCGTGCGATACACATGATTTAGCTGCAAATCAATGCGATATAGAAGGTTTAGCTTCAAATCCACGCGATACACTAGATTTAGCTGCAAATCATTGCGATGTAGAAGGTTTAGCTTCAAAACAATAAGAGGTAGAAGGTTTAGCTTCAAATCAATAGAATGTAGAAGATTTAGCTTCAAATCAATGCGATGTAGAAAGTTTAGCTTCAAATCCATACGAAACACTTGATTTAGCTTCAAATCAATTCGAAGGACAAGGCATAGATTCAAATCCATGCGAAACATATGATTTAGCTGCAAATCAATGCGATATAGAAGGTTTAGCTTCAAATCCACGCGATACACTAGATTTAGCTGCAAATCATTGCGATGTAGAAGGTTTAGCTTCAAAACAATAAGAGGTAGAAGGTTTAGCTTCAAATCAATAGAATGTAGAAGATTTAACTTCAAATCAATGCGAAATAGAAGGTTTAGCTTCAAATCCACGCGATACACTAGATTTAGCTTCAAATCAATGCGATGTAGAAGGTTCTGCTTCAAATCCATACGACACATATGATTTAGCTTAAAATACTTGCGATATAAGTGATATAGCTTCAAAAGCTGGAGGAACAAACGAGGTAGCTTCAATTCCATGCGATAGAAATGATTTAGCTTCAAATCAATGCGAAGTAGAAGGCTTAGCTTCAAATTCATGCGAAACAAATTGTTTAGCTACAAATACTTGTGATATATATTATTTAGCTACAACTGCATGCGAAACAAACGAGTTACCATCAAATCCATACGAAACACATGATTAAGCTTCAAATCAATGCGATGTAGATGGTTTGCTTCAAATCCATGCGATACACAAGATTTATGTTCAAATCAATGTGATGTAGTAGGTTCAGCTTCAAATCCATGCGATACACAAGATTTAGCTTCAAATCAATGCGATGTAGTAGGTTCAGCTTCAAATCCATGCGGCACATATCATTTAGCTACAAATACTTGTGATATACATTATTTAGCTACCACTGCATGCGAAACAAACGAGTTAGCTTCAAATCTATGCGAAACACACGATTTAGCTTCAAATCAATGCGATGTAGAAGGTTTGGCTTCAAATCCAAGCGAAACACATGATTTAGCTTCAAATACTTGCGATATAAGTGATCTAGCTTCAAAAACAGGCGAAACGAACGAGTTAGCTTCAAATCCATGCGAAACACATGATTCAGTTGCAAATCAATGCGATGCAGAAGGTTTAGCTTGAAATCCATGCCAAACACATGATTTAGCTTCAAATCCATGCGTTGTAGAAGGTTTAGATTCAAATCCATGCAAAACACGTGATTTAACTTCTAATTAATGCGAAGTAGAAGGCTTAGCTTCAAATCCATGCGAATCAAATGGTTTAGCTTCAAATACTTGCGATATAAGTGATGTAGAATCAACTGCAGGCGAAACGAACGAGTTAGCGTCAAATCCATTCAAAACTCATGATTTAGTAGCAAATCAATGTGATGTAGAAGGTTTAGTTTCAAATTCATGCGATACACAAGATTTAGCTTCAAATCAATGCGATGTAGTAGGCTCAGCTTCAAATCCATGCGATATAAGTGATATAGCATCATAAGCAGGAGGAACAAACGAGGTAGCTTCAATTCCATGCGAAACAAATGATTTAGCTTCAAATCAATGCGTAGTAGAAGGCGTAGCTTCAAATCCATGTGAAACAAATGGTTTAGCTTCAAATCAATGCGATGTAGAAGATTTAGATTCAATTCCGTGCGATACACATGATTTAGCTGCAAATCAATGCGATATAGAAGGTTTAGCTTCAAATCCACGCGATACACTAGATTTAGATTCAAATCAATGCGATGTAGAAGGTTCTGCTTCAAATCCATACGACACATATGATTTAGCTTCAAATACTTGCGATATAAGTGATTTAGCTTCAAAAGCTGGAGGAACAAACGAGGTAGCTTCCATTCCATGCGAAACAAATGATTTAGCTTCAAATCAATTGCGACGTAGAAGGCTTAGCTTCAAATTCATGCGAAACAAATGGTTTAGCTACAAATACTTGTGATATACATTATTTAGCTACAAGTGCATGCGAAACAAACGAGTTACCACCAAATCCATACGAAACACATGATTAAGCTTCAAATCAATGCGATGTAGATGGTTTGCTTCAAATCCATGCGATATACAAGATTTAGCTTCAAATCAATGCGATGTAGTAGGCTCAGCTTCAAATCCATGCGATATAAGTGATATAGCTTCATAAGCAGTAGGAACAAACGAGGTATCTTCAATTCCATGCGAAACAAATGATTTAGCTTCAAATCAATGCGTAGTAGAAGGTGTAGCTTCAAATCCATGTGAAACAAATGGTTTAGCTTCAAATCAATGCGATGTCGAAGGTTTAGCTTCAAATCTGTGCGATACACATGATTGAGCTGCAAATCAATGCGATATAGAAGGTTTAGCTTCAAATCCACGCGATACACTAGATTTAGATTCAAATGAATGCGATGTAGAAGGTTCTGCTTCAAATCCATACGACACATATGATTCAGCTTCAAATACTTGCGATATAAGTGATTTAGCTTCAAAAGCTGGAGGAACAAACGAGGCAGCTTCATTTCCATGCGAATCAAATGAATTAGCTTCAAATCAATGCGAAGTAGAAGGCTTAGCTTCAAATTCATGGGAAACAAATGGTTTAGCTACAAATACTTGTGATATACATTATTTAGCTACAACTGCATGCGAAACAAACGAGTTACCATCAAATCCATACGAAACACATGATTAAGCTTCAAATCAATGCGATGAAGATGGTTTGCTTCAAATCCTTGCGATACACAAGATTTATGTTCAAATCAATGCGATGTAGTAGGTTCAGCTTCAAATCCATGCGGCACATATGATTTAGCTTCAAATACTTGCGATATAAGTGATATAGTTTCAAATGGAGGCGAAACGAACGAGATAGCTTCAAATCCATGGGAGACACATGACTTAGCTTCAAATCAATGCGAAGTAGTAGGCTCAGCTTCAAATCCATGCGGCACATATGATTTAGCTTCAAATACTTGCGATATAAGTGATTTAGCTTCAAAAGCTGTAGGAACAAACGAGGTAGCTTCAATTCCATGCGAAACAAATGATTTAGCTTCAAATCAATGCGATGTAGATGGTTTGCTTCAAATCCATGCGATACACAAGATTTATGTTCAAATCAATGTGATGTAGTAGGTTCAGCTTCAAATCCATGCGATACACAAGATTTAGCTTCAAATCAATGCGATGTAGTAGGTTCAGCTTCAAATCCATGCGGCACATATCATTTAGCTACAAATACTTGTGATATACATTATTTAGCTACCACTGCATGCGAAACAAACGAGTTAGCTTCAAATCTATGCGAAACACACGATTTAGCTTCAAATCAATGCGATGTAGAAGGTTTGGCTTCAAATCCAAGCGAAACGCATGATTTAGCTTCAAATACTTGCGATATAAGTGATCTAGCTTCAAATACAGGCGAAACGAACGAGTTAGCTTCAAATCCATGCGAGACACATGACTTAGCTTCAAATCAATGCGATGTAGACGGCTTAGCTTCAAATCCACACGAAAGATATGATTTAGCTTCAAACACTTGGGGTATAAGTGATATAGCTTCAAATGCATACTAATCAAACGAGTTAGCTTCAAAATCCACGCGATACACATGATTTATCTTCAAATACTTGCGATATAAGTGATGTAGAATCAACTGCAGGCGAAACGAACGAGTTAGCTTCAAATCCATTCAAAACACATGATTCAGCAGCAAATCAATGTGATGTAGAAGGTTTAGTTTCAAATCCATGCGATACACAAGATTTATGTTCAAATCAGTGCGATGTAGTAGGCTCAGCTTCAAATCCATGCGGCACATATGATTTAGCTTCAAATACTTGCGATATAAGTGATTTAGCTTCAAAAGCTGTAGGAACAAACGAGGTAGCTTCAATTCCATGCGAAACAAATGATTTAGCTTCAAATCAATGCGAAGTAGTAGGCTTAGCTTCAAATTCATGCGAAACAAATGGTTTAGCTACAAATACTTGTGATATACATTATTTAGCTACAAGTGCATGCGAAACAAACGAGTTACCATCATATCCATACGAAACACATGATTAAGCTTCAAATCAATGCGATGTAGATGGTTTGCTTCAAATCCATGCGATATACAAGATTTAGCTTCAAATCAATGCGATGTAGTAGGCTCAGCTTCAAATCCATGCGATATAAGTTATATAGCTTCATAAGCAGGAGGAACAAACGAGGTAGCTTCAATTCCATGCGAAACAAATGATTTAGCTTCAAATCAATGCGTAGTAGAAGGCGTAGCTTCAAATCCATGTGAAACAAATGGTTTAGCTTCAAATCAATGCGATGTCGAAGGTTTAGCTTCAAATCCGTGCGATACACATGATTGAGCTTCAAATCAATGCGATGTAGAAGGTTTAGCTTCAAATCCACGCGATACACTAGATTTAGATTCAAATCAATGCGATGTAGAAGGTTCTGCTTCAAATCCATGCGGCACATATGATTTAGCTTCAAATACTTGCGATATAAGTGATTTAGCTTCAAAAGCTGGAGGAACAAACGAGGTAGCTTCATTTCCATGCGAATCAAATGATTTAGCTTCAAATCAATGCGAAGTAGAAGGCTTAGCTTCAAATTCATGCGAAACAAATGGTTTAGCTACAAATACTTGTGATATACATTATTTAGCTACCACTGCATGCGAAACAAACGAGTTTCCATCAAATCCATACGAAACACACGATTAAGCTTCAAATCAATGCGATGTAGATGGTTTGCTTCAAATCCATGCGATACACAAGATTTATGTTCAAATCAATGCGATGTAGTAGGTTCAGCTTCAAATCCATGCGGCACATATGATTTAGCTTCAAATACTTGCGATATAAGTGATATAGTTTCAAATGGAGGCGAAACGAACGAGTTAGCATCAAATCCATGCGAAACACATGATTTAGCTGCAAATCAATGCGATATAGAAGGTTTAGCTTCAAATCCACGCGATACACTAGATTTAACTTCAAATCAATGCGATGTAGAAGGTTCTGCTTCAAATCCATACGACACATATGATTTAGCTTAAAATACTTGCGATATAAGTGATATAGCTTCAAAAGCTGGAGGAACAAACGAGGTAGCTTCAATTCCATGCGATAGAAATGATTTAGCTTCAAATCAAAGCGAAGTAGAAGGCTTAGCTTCAAATTCATGCGAAACAAATTGTTTAGCTACAAATACTTGTGATATACATTATTTAGCTACAACTGCATGCGAAACAAACGAGTTACCATCAAATCCATACGAAACACATGATTAAGCTTCAAATCAATGCGATGTAGATGGTTTGCTTCAAATCCATGCGATACACAAGATTTATGTTCAAATCAATGTGATGTAGTAGGTTCAGCTTCAAATCCATGCGATACACAAGATTTAGCTTCAAATCAATGCGATGTAGTAGGTTCAGCTTCAAATCCATGCGGCACATATTATTTAGCTACAAATACTTGTGATATACATTATTTAGCTACCACTGCATGCGAAACAAACGAGTTAGCTTCAAATCTATGCGAAACACACGATTTAGCTTCAAATCAATGCGATGTAGAAGGTTTGGCTTCAAATCCAAGCGAAACGCATGATTTAGCTTCAAATACTTGCGATATAAGTGATCTAGCTTCAAATACAGGCGAAACGAACGAGTTAGCTTCAAATCCATGCGAGACACATGACTTAGCTTCAAATCAATGCGATGTAGACGGCTTAGCTTCAAATCCACGCGAAAGATATGATTTAGCTTCAAACACTTGGGGTATAAGTGATATAGCTTCAAATGCATACTAATCAAACGAGTTAGCTTCAAAATCCACGCGATACACATGATTTAGCTTCAAATACTTGCGATATAAGTGATGTAGAATCAACTGCAGGCGAAACGAACGAGTTAGCTTCAAATCCATTCAAAACACATGATTCAGCAGCAAATCAATGTGATGTAGAAGGTTTAGTTTCAAATCCATGCGATACACAAGATTTATGTTCAAATCAGTGCGATGTAGTAGGCTCAGCTTCAAATCCATGCGGCACATATGATTTAGCTTCAAATACTTGCGATATAAGTGATTTAGCTTCAAAAGCTGGAGGAACAAACGAGGTAGCTTCAATTCCATGCGAAACAAATGATTTAGCTTCAAATCAATGCGAAGTAGTAGGCTTAGCTTCAAATTCATGCGAAACAAATGGTTTAGCTACAAATACTTGTGATATACATTATTTAGCTACAAGTGCATGCGAAACAAACGAGTTACCATCATATCCATACGAAACACATGATTAAGCTTCAAATCAATGCGATGTAGATGGTTTGCTTCAAATCCATGCGATATACAAGATTTAGCTTCAAATCAATGCGATGTAGTAGGCTCAGCTTCAAATCCATGCGATATAAGTTATATAGCTTCATAAGCAGGAGGAACAAACGAGGTAGCTTCAATTCCATGCGAAACAAATGATTTAGCTTCAAATCAATGCGTAGTAGAAGGCGTAGCTTCAAATCCATGTGAAACAAATGGTTTAGCTTCAAATCAATGCGATGTCGAAGGTTTAGCTTCAAATCCGTGCGATACACATGATTGAGCTTCAAATCAATGCGATGTAGAAGGTTTAGCTTCAAATCCACGCGATACACTAGATTTAGATTCAAATCAATGCGATGTAGAAGGTTCTGCTTCAAATCCATACGACACATATGATTTAGCTTCAAATACTTGCGATATAAGTGATTTAGCTTCAAAAGCTGGAGGAACAAACGAGGTAGCTTCATTTCCATGCGAATCAAATGATTTAACTTCAAATCAATGCGAAGTAGAAGGCTTAGCTTCAAATTCATGCGAAACAAATGGTTTAGCTACAAATACTTGTGATATACATTATTTAGCTACCACTGCATGCGAAACAAACGAGTTTCCATCAAATCCATACGAAACACACGATTAAGCTTCAAATCAATGCGATGTAGATGGTTTGCTTCAAATCCATGCGATACACAAGATTTATGTTCAAATCAATGCGATGTAGTAGGTTCAGCTTCAAATCCATGCGGCACATATGATTTAGCTTCAAATACTTGCGATATAAGTGATATAGTTTCAAATGGAGGCGAAACGAACGAGTTAGCATCAAATCCATGCGAAACACATGATTTAGCTGCAAATCAATGCGATATAGAAGGTTTAGCTTCAAATTCACGCGATACACTAGATTTAACTTCAAATCAATGCGATGTAGTAGGTTCAGCTTCAAATCCATGCGGCACATATCATTTAGCTACAAATACTTGTGATATACATTATTTAGCTACCACTGCATGCGAAACAAACGAGTTAGCTTCAAATCTATGCGAAACACACGATTTAGCTTCAAATCAATGCGATGTAGAAGGTTTGGCTTCAAATCCAAGCGAAACACATGATTTAGCTTCAAATACTTGCGATATAAGTGATCTAGCTTCAAAAACAGGCGAAACGAACGAGTTAGCTTCAAATCCATGCGAAACACATGATTCAGTTGCAAATCAATGCGATGCAGAAGGCTTAGCTTGAAATCCATGCCAAACACATGATTTAGCTTCAAATCCATGCGTTGTAGAAGGTTTAGATTCAAATCCATGCAAAACACGTGATTTAACTTCTAATTAATGCGAAGTAGAAGGCTTAGCTTCAAATCCATGCGAATCAAATGGTTTAGCTTCAAATACTTGCGATATAAGTGATGTAGAATCAACTGCAGGCGAAACGAACGAGTTAGCTTCAAATCCATTCAAAACTCATGATTTAGTAGCAAATCAATGTGATGTAGAAGGTTTAGTTTCAAATTCATGCGATACACAAGATTTAGCTTCAAATCAATGCGATGTAGTAGGCTCAGCTTCAAATCCATGCGATATAAGTGATATAGCATCATAAGCAGGAGGAACAAACGAGGTAGCTTCAATTCCATGCGAAACAAATGATTTAGCTTCAAATCAATGCGTAGTAGAAGGCGTAGCTTCAAATCCATGTGAAACAAATGGTTTAGCTTCAAATCAATGCGATGTAGAAGATTTAGATTCAAATCCGTGCGATACACATGATTTAGCTGCAAATCAATGCGATATAGAAGGTTTAGCTTCAAATCCACGCGATACACTAGATTTAGATTCAAATCAATGCGATGTAGAAGGTTCTGCTTCAAATCCATACGACACATATGATTTAGCTTCAAATACTTGCGATATAAGTGATTTAGCTTCAAAAGCTGGAGGAACAAACGAGGTAGCTTCCATTCCATGCGAAACAAATGATTTAGCTTCAAATCAATTGCGACGTAGAAGGCTTAGCTTCAAATTCATGCGAAACAAATGGTTTAGCTACAAATACTTGTGATATACATTATTTAGCTACAAGTGCATGCGAAACAAACGAGTTACCACCAAATCCATACGAAACACATGATTAAGCTTCAAATCAATGCGATGTAGATGGTTTGCTTCAAATCCATGCGATATACAAGATTTAGCTTCAAATCAATGCGATGTAGTAGGCTCAGCTTCAAATCCATGCGATATAAGTGATATAGCTTCATAAGCAGTAGGAACAAACGAGGTATCTTCAATTCCATGCGAAACAAATGAATTAGCTTCAAATCAATGCGTAGTAGAAGGTGTAGCATCAAATCCATGTGAAACAAATGGTTTAGCTTCAAATCAATGCGATGTCGAAGGTTTAGCGTCAAATATGTGCGATACACATGATTGAGCTGCAAATCAATGCGATATAGAAGGTTTAGCTTCAAATCCACGCGATACACTAGATTTAGATTCAAATGAATGCGATGCAGAAGG